>NW_012106475.1:3629713-3634168 GCF_000951045.1 Mandrillus leucophaeus | reverse complement strand
CGTGGTGGCAGGCACCTGTAATCCCAGCTACTTGGGAAGCTGAGGCAGGAGAATCGCTTGAACCCAGGAGGCGGAGGTTGCAATGAGCTGAAGTTGCACCACTGCACTCCAGCCTGGGCAACAAAAGCAAAACTTCTTCTCAAAAAAAAAAAAAAAAAAAAAAAAAAAAAGGAGGGGGGTGGTTGCAGAGGAAGGCCAGCTTAAGGAAAGTCAATTAAATGCGCATTAAAAAAACTCCCATTTTTAAATGAGTGTGGTGGCTTATGCCTGTAATCCGAGCACTTTGGAAGGCCAAGGTGGACAGACTGCTTGAGTCCAGGAGTTCAAGACCAGCCTGGGCAACATGGAGAAACCCCATCTCTACTGAAAATACAAAAATTAGCCAGGCATGGTGGCGCATGCCTGTAGTTCCAGTACTTTGAGAGGCCGAGGAGGGCAGATCATGAAGTCAAGAGATCAAGATCATCCTGGCCAACATGGTGAAACCCCATCTCTACTAAAAATACAAAAATTAGCTGGGCATGGTGGTGCATGTCTGTAGTCCAAGCTACTTGGGGGGCTGAGGCAGGAGAATCTCTTGAGCCCAGGAAGTCGAGGCTGCAGTGAGCCAAGAGCACACCATTGCACTACAGCTGGGTGACAAAGAGAGACCCTGACTCAAAACCCAGAAAACCCCCAAAATTCCTATTGTCACATTAGGTATGTGTTGCTTTGAAAAAAATCATCAACAATTCCCAAACCACAAGCCCTAGACAGTTAAACTTGTAATTATACTTACCTAAAGAAAGAAAATTAAAGACTTCATTCCACCTTTGCTCACCAAATTTAATTCTCCTTTAATTTTTAAAAATTCTTCATATGGAGAAGAATAAAGATAGCATATTAATTTTTATTTAAACAGTTTCTGAAATGCTACAGTGGGCATGAACTGGCATTATTGCACCTAATACAGCAAAAGAGAGAAATGCATAAAGATAAAAGTAGTTACTTAAAAACCAGAAAACAGAAAAATAGTACTAATAAGTAAAACCAAAAGCTAAAAAAAAAAAAGGTTATCTTCATTGTTTCAAAAGAAGAAAACAAATATACTAAAAATAGGCAATAGAAATAGGTTAATTACCACAGATATAGGGAAAATTAGCAGACTTAAGCTAATTTTACTTAGTGCTATGCAAAATAGTTTCTATGATTAAAGTGGATGATTTTCTAGTAGATATTAATTGCCAATGTTGTCCTCACAAGAGATAGACAATCAAAATACAGCATTCGTTGTGAGAGAAATGTGGAAAGTTGTCAGCCTCCTTACCAAAAATAAACAATGCCCCAGTCACAGATAATTTTACTAGTAAATTCTACTAACATTTAAATAACAGATAAAATCAAATGTTCTAGAGTATGCCGAAAAGAAAAGCCTCAAGGCTCTCATGATGAATCCAGTCTATAATTGATTTCAAAACTCAACAAAGCTAACAAAAAACCCCACAGACCAGTAGCACTTATGAATATGTAGAGGAGGGAAAAGTTTTCTTTTACCTTCTTAGGTTAGTAGCTGAGGCCTTTGAATTAAACTGTGAATAGACAGATTAACAAGAGAAAGGCATACACATTTTACTGATGTTAATATTTTTATGTGCATGAGGGCTTCACAGAAAAGGAGAGAAAACCCAAAATAGTAGTTAGACTTAGAAGTTTATATACCATTTTAACAAAGAGTGATAGATTGTGAAGTGACTAGATGAAAAAGTTGGGCTTCTACAGATGATGAGTTGTGAAAAGGTGACTAGAAAACATATGGGGAACTAAAGAAATATAAGAGTTATTTTAGTAAGGTCTGTTTGTGCAGACTTCTTTTTTTTTTTTTTTTTTTTTTTGAGACAGTTTTACTCTTGTTGCCCTGGCTGGAGTGCAATGGCACAATCTCGGCTCACTGCAAACCTCTGCCTCCTGGGTTTAAGTGATTCTCCTGCCTCAGCCTCCCAAGTTGCTGGGTATAGGTGCCCACCATCACGTCCAGGTAATTTTTGTATTTTTAATAGAGACAGGGTTTTGTCATGTTGGCCAGGCTGGTGTCAAACTCCTGACCACTACCTGCCTCAGCCTCCCAAAGTGCTGGGATCACAAATGTGAGCCACTGAGCCTGGCCTGTTTGTGCAGATTTATTTTGGTGCTGATTTTCTGTCCCTAGTGATAAGGTTGCTCTCCTTATCATGGTACAACAGAGGAGATACCTTCACAAGGAAAATTTATGTTACTTTACAAAGAGAAATTTATGACCTGCTTTTGGGAAATAAAGATTATTCAGTTAAAAAATGATTGTTTCTTTATGTATGTATGGAGAAAAAATGGCTGGACAGTTACCTGAGTGAACTTTTTTTTTTTGACAGTCTCACTCTTTCATCCAGGCTGGAATGCAGTGGTGTAATCATGGCTTACTGCAGCCTCAACTTCCTAGGCTCAAGCGATCCTCCCACCTCAGCCTCCCGAGTAGCTGAGACTAAAGGTGTGTACCATCACGCCCAGCTAATTTTTGTAGAGACAAGGTTTCACCATGTTGCCTAGGCTAGTCTTGAACCCCTGGGCTCAAGCAATCCTTCCGCCTCAGCCTCCCAAAGTGTTGAGATTACAGGCGTGAGCCACCATGCCTGACCTGAGTGACTATCTTAAAAATATGAGATTGTGTCCCCCTACTTCACTCTGTATACTATTAAATAATTCAAACCTAAAGCTCTTAGAACTTTAAATTATTTTGAGACTCAGGAGCAATGTGACTATGTGGCCTGAGTCACAGCATGCAACTGCAACTTCTCTTTCTTTGATTATAGATTAAATATCTTCCAAATTCCTGTCCTGTAAATGATTGAGAAAGGTCAAATAGCATCAGAGATCAAACTCTTCAAGACCATTACCCCTCCTTATAGGATGTGAAAGCAATCTTCATTGGAATACAGCAAGCTGTAACCAGTGAAATCACTATAATGTATGTACTGACTTTGTATGGAGAATGTTGCAACCCTGTTAACCCTTTTCCCATTTTGAAAAAACAAGTGTGGCTCACTGCCAGGACTCACTTAATTTTATAAAAAAACAATCTTTGAGGCTGAAGCAAATCTGATTTTCAATGTGAAAATAAAATATTAAAAAACTTCTTGGAGTTATTTCTAAACAGAATATCAGAATTGTCTGAATCATTAGAATTGTCTATTTTGGAAAAATCATTCATCAAATTAATCTTTGGCCAACAACAGTTTGAGAATGATGTTAACATCACATGTAGGAATGCTACGTTTTCTAGGATTCGAAATTTTCAGTGATTGAGAATGACTATATTTTATAAATGAAAACACCACTATTAAAAACAGAGTGCTGTAAATAGAATGATGTCTTTTGTTTCCAAAGTCGATATACTAGAGTGATGCAAAAATAATAAAGTGAGATATTCTGTGGCAAAGTTTTCTTGAGGTAAAAACTGTAACCACAAGCACTGCTGGTGAGTATTTTTGGGGCAAACGGGAAAAGGGTTAAACATCTCTGTCTCTGCCTATATAAGAGAAATTCTAACTTTCTCACTTTGGGATGCTGACCCATTCTTTTGGAGTCTGTGTCTCCTGGATGGTCATCAAGATTTGTGCTTGAATAAACTCCATAGTTAATCTTATTTTTTGAATCTCATTATTTAAGGTTGACAATACCAAAATAAATTTGAGATAAAGATTTAAATGTAAACAAACTAATTCATAAAAGTACTAGACAAAAACATGGGAAGATTTTTATGAGCAAATTCTTTTTTTTTAAATTATACTTTAAGTTCTAGCGTACATGTGCACAACGTGCAGGTTTGTTACATATGTATACATGTGCCATGTTGGTGTGCTGCACCCATTAACTTGTCATTTAGATTAGGTATATCTTCTAATGCTATCCCTCCCCACTTCCCCCTCCCCACAATAGGATGAGGTGTGTGATGTTCCCCTTCCTGTGTCCAAGTGATCTCATTGTTCAATTCCCACCTATGAGTTAGAACATGCAGTATTTGGTTTTCTGTTCTTGCGATAGTTTGCTGAGAATAATGGTTTCCAGCTGCATCCATGTCCCTACAGAGGACACGAACTCATCCTTTTTTTATGGCTGCATAGTATTCCATGGTGTATATGTGCCACATTTTCTTAATCTAGTCCGTCACTGATAGACATTTGGATTGATTCCAAGTCTTTGCTATTGTGAATAGTGCCACAATGAACATACGTGTGCATATGTCTTTATAGCAGCATGACTTATAATGCTTTGGGTATATCCCCAGTAACGGGATGGCTGGGTGAAATGCTATTTCTAGTTCTAGATCCTTGAGGAATCGCCACACTGTTTTCCACAATGGTTGAACTAGTTTACAGTCCCACCAACAGTGTAAAAGTGTTCCTATTTCTCCACATCCTCTCCAGCACCTGTTGTTTCCTGATT
>NW_012106475.1:3608819-3629663 GCF_000951045.1 Mandrillus leucophaeus | reverse complement strand
GTATCTCATTGTGGTTTTGATTTGCATTTCTCTGATGGTGAGTGATGATGAGCATTTTTTCATGTGTCTGTTGGCTGTATGAATGTCTTCTTTTGAGAAGTGTCTGTTCACATCCTTTGCCCACTTTTTGATGGGGTTGTTTTTTTCTTATAAATTTGATTGAGTGAGCAAATTCTTAGAAAGGTCTTTGGAGGAAGCAAGTATTTAAAAAATCTCAGGAGAAACTGGAAGTCTTGAGAAGCCGAATTTTCTGACCATGCTTTGGAGACTCGGTTAGCTTGAACTTCTTTAAAGTGTGTTGCCTATTTCTAGTCTCATGACACAGGTCTTGAATGGAGGAATGTATAACCCAGATGTCAGCTGAAGCACCTTTTCCTTTGAAATTCAAAGAAAATTAGCTTGAACTCTTGTGTCCCTCCTCAGGAAAATCTGGGTGATTTATGCATTTTCCAGTTACCTCAGTATTTGGAGAATTTATATTTATTTTAGAGATTGAGTCTGTATTCCCCAGGCTGGACTTAAGATCCTGGGCTCAAGCAATCCTCTTGCCTCAGCCTCCCAAGTAGGTGAGACTACAGATGTGTGCCACTGTGCCTCCCCATGTGCTGTTACTCTCCTGCATTGCTTTGTCCCAACTGAGGACTCTCAGCCTTTCCCCCCTCAGCCCCTCTCAAAACAATAATACTCACACAAGGCATTTGTGTATGAAACAAACTTTACTGAAGGCTGCTTGGTTTCCCTTTCCCTTTTCACAGCTTTTTTCTTTTCACATGTTCCTATCTTAAACTTACCTGCTTCTGTGATTCTCTACTCTTCACTTTACTTCTTTCTTTATATGCAGAACTATTTTTAAGTTTGGGGTACATGTGCAGGTTTGTTACAAAGTAAACCTGTGTCATGTGGGTTTGTTGGTACAGATTGTTTCATCACCCAGGTATTAAACCCAGTTCCTATTACTTTTCCTGATGCTCTCCCTCCTCCCACCCTCACTCTCCACCCTCCGATAGGCCCCGGTGCGTGTTGTTCCTCTGTGTCCACGTGTTCTCATCATTTAGCTCCCACTTATGAGAACATGTTGTATTTGGTTTTTCTGTTGCTGCATTAGTTTGCTAAGGATAATGGTCTCTAGCTCCATTCATGTCCCTGCAAAGGACATGATCTCATTCTTTTTTATGGCTGCATAGTATTCCATGGTATATACGTACATTTTCTTTATACAGTCTATCATTGATGGGCATTTAGGTTGATTCCACATCTTTGCTATTGTGAACAGTGCTGCACTGAACAGACACATGCATGTGTCTTCATGATAGAATGATTTATATTTCTTTGGGTATATACTCAGTAATGGGAACTGCTGGGTCAAATGGTAGTTCTGTCTTTAGGTCTTTGAGGACCTAAATGTTGTCTTCCAAAATGGTTGAACTAATTTACACTCCCACCAACAGTGTATAAGCATTCCTTTTTCTCCATAACCTCACCAGCATGTTATTGACTTTTTAATAATAGCCAGTGCAGAACTATTTTGATTCTTCTTTTCCAGACCTGCCCTGCCCCATCTCAAAACTCATTAGTGTGTTTTGCAAAACAATGGCTCATCTAAGGAATATGAACCTTGAGCTATAAGGAGAAGTGCTTTTCTTTTCAGCCTTTCTGAAGAAAAGCATGGGGACAGATAGTTAAATCATCTGACTTTTAAAGATTGATCCTTTATTCCTCTAATTCTGAGTAAGGCATTTCTTTCTTAATCTCACATCCTACAATCTCCTATCTGCCTCTGGGTTAGTAAACATGTTAATATTGCTCAATACTCTCAAAAGAATAAGGAACATTTAAGTTCCTTGGTATATAGACTAGTATGTAAAATTATCAGAGATTATTCCTGTTATTTCTGCTACTAATGCTTTTTTTGTTTCTTAAAAGATAAAACACAGTTTTGAATAGGTAACTCATGCAATTAAATATTCAAAAGGCACACACAAAAAGTATATATAGCTAAAAGTAAGCATACCTTCTACTCCTGTCCCTCAGTTATCTAATTCTCTTTTGCAGAGGTAACCACTAAGACTAATTTCTTGTTTCATCTTTCAGAGGTATTGTATCCTGTGTCTTCCTAACTGCCTATAAATGGCATACATTCTAAACACTCTACAATCTATACATCCTGTTTTGCATTTGGGTTTTCATACAGCTTGGGGACTGTGCCGTACCTGTACATATAGAACTGCCTTATCTTTCTTTAATCTTTAGGCTATACACAATTCCACTTTATAGAGGCACCATTATTTCTTTAGCTACTCCCAATCCATGGAATTTACATTGCTTTTAATCTTTTGCTGTCACTAACAATTCTGTAACTACTTTATATGTAAGTCATTTTTCAGGAGTGGTAATATTTGAAGGACAGATTTGTAGAAGCAGAATGGTTAGGTGAAAGGGTATGGGCATTTTCAGCTTTGAGAGATATTGCCAAACTACCCTCCAAAAATGTTGTACCTACTCATATTTCCACCAGCAAATGTTTGGGAGTAACTTTTCTTGTACCCTCACCAACACGGCATGTTATGAAGCCTTTAGAACTTTGTCACTCTTACAGATGAAAAGTGGTACCTCACTGATTTTTATCTTAGACTCTTCTTATGATTTGAAATGCGTTTATCATATACTAAAATTGGCTATGTATCTGATATATTTCTCAGCTTTCTCATCTATTCTATTGGTCTCTCTTGTGTCTTCATACACTAGTGTTTTGATCACAACAGCATTATACTATGTTTTACTATGTAGTTGGCCAATTGTCCTCATTACTCTTCTTTCCCTCTTGGAAATTTCCTGAATATTCTTATTTTTTCTATACAAATTTAAGACACAGCTTGCCCGGTTCCAAAAAAGATCCTGTTGCATTTTTGAGATTGTATCGTATTAACAGATTATTTAGGATACTATCACTCACTTGGTAAAGCTTACTGTTGAAGCTTATCATTTGTCCATATGCTTTGAGTTACATCTTCCTTGTGCTTATCACAACAGCGATGCCTTACCTAAAATGTTGTCTTATTAATTCTTTACAACAACCTTGGGAAACAGGTAGGGTAGTTAGAAGATTAGGGATTACCTCAAGATTATATATGATAGATCATCCTAATCCAGTTTTATGTCTACTACTTGGTAATACTTCCACAGAGATTTCATGACAAATTAAAAAGACAAAATAGACTTTCCTACTAAGGGTTATATTTCCCTATTGCAAAAAGCCGGCAATATGCAAGCACAATTCTGCAGTGTATTTCTTGTGTGACAATCTGTGGCCAAGCACTGTGGAATGCATTCCAATCGTGGATTAACAATCTCAAAAGAATGTTGAAACCAGAGTTGGCTTGAATGTTGTACAATGACACCAAGGATCTTGGCCCAATTCCCAGGTTTTCCCTTTTCGGTTTTTTAGCAAGTTCGATTATGCCTGGGAATTTGCAGAATATGGCACTTGGATCAGTGACTTCCTGAATATGACATTGAGATCAATGGCATTTGTCTGCCTGAAAGATTTTGGACTATGATTTTTAGATATATTGCAGTAATAAATAAGTTCTCTTATTTATAATGGTACTCAGGAAGCCTTGACACAGGGTACAAAGAGGAAGAGGAGTTTGTGAATTGCTTATGGAAGGCAAAGATCTTGAAAGAAAGTTATTTTGTGAATAGTGAGTTGCATACCTGGGCACACTGACATTCCAGCTGGAGGATCTTCAAGTCTTTAAAAAAAGATCTAGTGGATTAAAATATATCTTTAATGCCTCATTTGACAAATGGCCACTCACCAAGGGTCAGCCAGACTGGGTCCCTCTTCCCATCGTCCCTCTTCCCATCGTCCTAGTTCAGTTGAGAGCTGACAAAGAGCCTGCATTAGTTACTGAATTATTTTTGAGGATAAAACTATGTGTTGACTTGAGCGTATTTTTGGATTATATTTCCAAAACAAATAATGCATTCATCATTTTGTTGTAGTCAAACTTTTCTCAATGCCATGAGTAATTAAGAGCTGACTTAAAATTTTAAAAAGATGTATAGCAGTATGATATACATACCTAGGTAAGTCTGAGTTTTCTGCCACCATATAAATGAGAACATTCTTTAGCTTGTCCCTCTGCAACAAAGACTACTGTGTTCTACACTAGAATGTTATGCAAGAATCTGAACAGCATACAGTTTATTGAAAGCTCAGCCTGTATAGTGACAACCAAAAACTAGGACAAAGGTTAAAAGCAAAAACTTGGGGCAAGTTCTAAGCAATAAAGTTAAAGGCATATGGGTGATCAAATACCAAAGCAGAGACCAGGTTGTAAAATCTGGCTAGTAAAAGTGTAAAGATGAGTTGTGATTGACATGGCTATTCAATTCAATGATCTCATTGGTTTGTTGAGCATTAAGAATGTTGCCAAAATCATGAAATTAGACCGCTTTGAACAGAGATGAGGTGGCATGATGGTGTAACATATAATGTGCCTTTTATTCCCACTATAAAGGCAACCCCTCAAGCTATAAATATTAACTATTTGTACTTGAGAAATTATTGAAAGGTGAAGCAAAATAGGCAGCAAAAAGAAACTGTTACATTAAATTAAGCATAAAGCATATCAAGTTAGGAGAGCATTTTCAATTCTAGGAAAATGACCAAATACAGATTTCATAATTCTCCACATATATTTATATTTTAGAGACAGGGTCTTGCTCTGTTGTCCAGGCTGGAGTGCAGTGGTGCAATCATAGCTCACTTGCAGCCTAGAACTCCTAGATTCAAGTGATCCTCCCACCTCAGCCTCCTGAATAGCTAGGACTACAGGTGTGTGCCACCACATCCAGCTAATTAAAAAAAAATTGTAGAGAGGAGGTCTTACTATGTTGCCCAGGCTGGTCCTGAAGGCCTGGGCTCCTGTAATCTTGTGTTGGCCTTCCAAAGGGCTTAGGATTTCAGGTGTGGCTACCACATGTGGCAGATTGTCCTTATATTTATAGAATTTGTCTCAACTGAGTTATATGAGGAACACTTTTTACAAACAGACCATGCTGAGTCTTAACATGTACCTTAAGTATCATTAAGTGCTGTGGTTACAAGACTCAGCAAATCTCAAATAAACAGAAATCTGAGTCTGACAAACCTCTCAGAGAAACGTAAAATATGATTCCAAAACTAAAGGGTATTCCAGTTCCTTTTGATGACAATTTTTAAAATTTAAGATTTGTGGACTCATTAAGGACCTCTGTATAGCTGAGAACCTGAGTGTCTTAGTTTTACATACACACACACACACACAAACATATATGACACGTATGCCACATATATGTCATATGTGTGATTCTGAAGAACCTTTGAAAGATTTCAGGGTCTTTATTCTGGAAAAGACTTCACACTGTTCAAAATGTGGCTCCAGGATGATTATGACAGATTATAATACAGGATATTTTCAGACTTAAACCTGGGGAGTGTGAATTGAACCATTCCCAGGACTATGTTATTCCTAGATAAGAATATTTAGCTGTTGTATGTACTGGAAGGAATACAGGTAAGATTATATTCACAGTGAAAATCACTTGTCAAGATACCAGCCATTCTGCTCAAAGCCCAGAAGAGGCAAAGCAGGATGTGCTCACCTTGGTTTCTTCTTCCACGTGAAAGGTTTCTCTCTATTCCACTCGTGCAAACTATAGTTATTTTACTAGTAACTGAGATCACTAGCGGGGGAGTAGGCTAGACTTTTGACTGAGTTACAATTATCAGGCCTCTATATACAGACGTTTATGTGGAGTCTGGTCTCAAGGCCCATGTAGAAGGTGTTCCCAAACATTAAGCTGAGAGAGGCAACAGAGTACAGGATTAAGCATAGACATACCACGGCTCCACCATTATCTCATAGCTGTGTGACTGTGGTTACCTAACCTTTCTGTGCCTTGGTTTCCTTGTGGAAAGTTAAGAGCTAACAATGGTATTTCCCTCATAGGGATACTGCGGACATTAAATGAGGGGATGTATCTAAAGCACCTACAGTGCCAGGTAGATAGCAAACCTTCAGTAATGTTAACAGTGATGTTAATACAAGCTGCACATTTAAGGATTTAATAAATTTTGCAAGCTAGTAAGCTCTCACTCCTATACACATAGCCACATCCTTAAATCTTTTTACAGTTGATAGGGGGAAAAAATGAGAATTCTTTGAAACAGGTGGTGTTAGCAAATATTTAAAGCCACTGATCTTGTTGAGAAAAATGCTCAGTCTTTGATGTATCAGCAATGAGTATTCTCTACTTTGGCATTACTATGAGGAGCCAGACTCGACCCCTAAATAAGATGCCCCAGTAGTCTCCATAGATTAAGTAACTTTCCACCATTACTATCTGTGGGAGGGGTTTATCTCCCACATTAGTTCTCCCTCTTCACTGTGTTGTGGTTTTCTCTCCCCACAGAAATAATTTTTAGTACATTAGTCACACCTTAAAATGCATTTATATACTGGTAGAAACTGGTGATCCTTAGCTTCCAAAATAGTTGCATTCCTAAAGTTAATAGCTATTTATTTAAAACTTGGAATACATTCCCTTCCTTATAAACAAAACACAACAACAAAACGTTGTAGTATCCCTCACAAAAGCAAACTAATTGATCACCATTTTCCACAAACCTCATCTTTTTCTCCTTTGCTTGTTTTCCCTTCCATTTTATTTCAGTTGCAGAATGAGTGAATCATAAATTACTGTCTGGCTTACAGAAAAAATAGTCTGCAGCTTGAAGGCATTAAGAAAGCACTGGGAATGTGTCTTTTTCCCAACTGCAACTCATTGCTGACTTCAAAATAAATGAAAGTTCAATACATGGAAGTTTTCAGGGTGAGGGGATAGCAAATGCAAAGGTAGAGAGGGGTGAACATGCACTGTTATGTTTAGGGAACAGCATAGGGCAAGGAGGAAATACTTCTTGGTTTCTGTAGGAAACTGCCACTGAGTTACTATGGGACCAAGTTGGGAAGTGCCTGCAATTATAAATATTTTGTTAGGGATTTTAGCACACGTTAATGTAACAGTTTTTTAAAATAGCACACCCCAGTTCTGCATTCAAGTTCACCATGACATATAATTTCTACTCTTCTGCCTTGCCCCACAAGCTACTAATTTTTCTTTCTTTGGCTGTGGAGAAAGAATGTTCCTTTAGTCTTTTGGTTCCAGGTAGGGTTTGCCCTTTCTCAAGGCTTCTCCCAATTCAGCAATTCTCATTATTTTGGTCAAAGTTTCCCATGAAGGCAAAGATTTTTGTATTTTTAAAATTCATGGTTATTCCCAGCACTTAGAGCCTGGTTTATATACCAGTGTAGACATAATTCAGTAAATTTAAGCACCTACAGTGTACTGTGGAGGGTCTGGTGATGATTAGGATTTCTCCCCTGCTTTAAAGAACTTACACACACAAGTGGGAGACTATAATGAAACCCCAAATCAAGGCAAAAATGAAGCCAGTGCAATTATTGAGAAGCACATTTTTTTTAATAAAAAATATTTTCAACTTTTCATTTAGAAACAATGGGTAAATGTGCAAGTTTGTGACAAGGGTATATTGTGTGATGCTGAGGTTTGAGGTACAGATCCCATCACCCAGGTACCCAATAGGTAGTGAGCATAGTACCCAATAGGTAATTTTTCAACCTATCCTTCTGCCCTCCTCACCCATACAGTGTTCTACTCTGCAGTGTCTGTTGTTCCCACCTTTGCATCCTCAGGTACTCAATGTTTAGCTCCCATTTGTGAGAACATACAGTACTTGGTACCTTCTGTTCTTAATTTGCTTAGATTATGGCTTCCAGCTGCATCCACGTGGCTGGCTGCAAAGGACATGATTTTGTTCTTTTTAGGGCTGCATAGTACTCCATGATTTATATGTACCACGTTTTCTTTATCCAGTCCACTGTTGATGGGCAGCCAGGTTGATCTGTCTTTGCTACTGTGAATAGCACTGTGATGACCATATGTGCTTTTGGTAGAAGGATTTATTTTCTTTTGGGTATAGACCCAGTAATGGGATTGCTGGGTTGAATGGTAGATCTGTTTAAAGTTATTTGAGAAATCTCCAAACTGCTTTCCACAGTGACTGAACTAATTTACATTCCCACCAACAGTGTATAAATGTTCTTTTCTCTGAAGCCTTACTGGCATGCTACTAGATTTCTTTACAACAGCCATTCTAACTGGTGTAAGATGGTATCTCATTGTGGTTTTGATTTGCGTTTCTCTGATGATTAGTGATGAGCATTTTTTCATATGATTGTTGGTTGCTTGTATGTCTTCTTTTGAGAAGCGTCTGTTCATGCCCTTCACCCATTTTTTAATGGGGTTGCTTTTTGCTTGTTAAGTTCCTTATTGATTCTGGATATCAGATCTTTGTTGGATGTCTAGTTTGCAAATATTTTCTCCAATTCTGTATGTTGTCTGTTTATTCTGTTGATAGTGTCTTTTGCTATGCAGAATGCTTTAGTTTAATTAGGTCCCGACTTGCCAATTTTTGTTTTGTTGCAATTGCCTTTGGGGATTTAGCCAAAAGTTCTTTGCCAAGGCTGAAGTTGATAAGGGTATTTCCTAGGTTTTCTTCTAGGATTGTTATAGTTTGAGGTCTTACATTTAAATCTTTAATCCATCTTGAGTTAATTTTCATATACGGTGAAAGGTGGGTGTGTGTGTGGGGGTCCAGTTTCATTCTTCTGCATATGGCTAGCCAGTTATCCCAACATCATTTATTGAATAGGGATAAAATCCAACTTCCCTCATGATAAAAACCCTCAACAGACGAGGCATCAAAGGAACATACCTCAAAATAATACGAGCCATCTACAACTGACCCACAGACATCATACTGAATGAGCAAAAGCTGGAACTATTCCTTTTGAGAACTGGAATAAGAAGAGGATGCCCAGTCTCATCACTCTCATTCAACTTAGAGCAATCAGGCAAGAGAAATAAATAAAAGGCATCCAATTGGGGAAAGAAATCAAACTAGCTCTCTTCGCTGATATGATTTTACACCTAGAAACCCCCAAAGACTCTGTCAAAAGCTCCTAGCCTGATAAACAACTTTAGTCAAGTTTCAGAATACAAAATCAATGCACAAAAATTAGGAGCATTTCTATACACCAATAACGTTCAAGCTGAGAGCAAATCAAGAACCCAATACCATTTACAATAGCCATTCAAAAAAACTGAAATACTTATGAATACACCTAACCAAGGAGGCGAAAGATCTCTACAAGGAGAACTACAAAACATGGCAGAAAGAAATCAGGGATGAAACCAAAAAATGGAAAAACATTCCATGTTCATGGACTGGAAGAATCAATATAGTTAAAAAATGGCCATATTGCCCAAAGCAATTTACAGAATCAATGCTGTCCTATCAAACTACCAACTTCATTTTCCAGAGGTTAGAAAATTTTCACAGAATTAGAAAACAACTATTCTAAAATTCAGATGGAACCAAAGAGCGAGCCTGAATAGCCAAAGCAACCCAAAGCAGAAAGAACAAAGTCAGCAGCATCACACAGATGTGGCTTCAAACTGTAAGACCACAGTAACCAAAACAGCATGACACTGGTACGAAAACAAGACACATAGACCAATGGAACAAAATAAAGAACACAGAAATAAAGCTGCACACCTACAGCCAATAGATCTTCAGCAAAACTGATACAAACAAGCAATGGGGAAAGGAACACATCATTAATGGGGGCTCACAAGCAGTAATTAATTTCAACCAGGGGATCACAAGACATTATCTTCAAAGACAACTCCATTAGGAATATGGAGGTAATTTTTTGTTAAATGATTATTAATTTGAACTCTTTTGGATCCAAGAGACAGAGATCCACCTCAGAATAGTGTAAGCAAATAAAAGTACAACTGATCTGGAGGTGATACTCACTTCAGTTCTCCAGGAACATTGGCTCATTTCTTGTGTAGGCTTCCTTTTCATGGCAGATGCACATAATCCATGTCCCAGGAAAGGGTGGAGTTTTGCTATGGATGGCTCCATCCTCATATCACCCCATGTGCCACTGGATTGTGTTTAACAGCCATAGAAGGCTCCCTGCACATCAGGGCCACCAAATAAAATCCTATGGAAGGCTTCTGCCCTATCTTGTTAGGGTCCTGTGCCTATTTCTTGTCTAATCACTGTGGCTTATGGGGTGGTAAATAAGGTCTGATCTGAGTCATGTACTCATCTCCTGGCCATGGTGCACAGTGCTATGATTGAGCTGTTGGTGCTTACAGGGACTCACACAAAGCAGAAAATAATTTTAACTAGGAGCAGGAAAGGGTTCAAGAAGACGTATGGAATTGGGTAGGAGAGGATCCAAAAGGAGGGGAAATAGGATGCTGGACAGACAAAAACAGGTAGCCACTACAATAACTAAAATGCAAGCATTTTAAGGCAAATGGGATGTAGTTTATTTTAGCAAAAATATAATTTGATTGTTGAAGGTAGGCAGAGGAGAAGCAGGCAGGAGAGTCAGGTTGGGCAGGCTGTGGGGAGCCTTGAGTGACAGATGGCATCATCAAAGGGCTTTGGTTGTCTTCAGACCTATGTGTCCCTATCCCCTTTCTCAGAAACAATGCCTCTGAAATGTCTAAGCTGTCACACTGTCATGATCATGCACAAATGTCTTTCCTTTCACATGTTTACCTTTTCTTTCCCCTAATAGTCAGTACACTGTCCCATCTCAATTCTATATGTAGTCCCTATAACCTGGCCACTTATTTCTCATCTAAGGTCAGTACCACCTCAGGGAATTGCTTTTGTTCAGCACTGAAATTCCTGGACTCTTAAAAAACAAGCACCTAAAACTTGACTTTTTAAGTCACTTTGGTAGCAAAGGTGGGGGAATGGGAAGGTGAGTGGAAATGTAGTAGGAGTAGGTCTCTATCTGCACAGGTTCTTGGAGTTAGCCTGAAGACCTCAGAGCTTTGGTCATTGACTGAAGTCTGGACTGAGAAATTGTGAATGCACCATAATCAGAATATGCCTATCTTTTCTTATATATAAGTGTACTTTATCCTCTGATGTTTTAGAGGGAGTTGTGGCCACCAGCCTTCCTAGTAGAACGGAATGTGGTAGCCATAGCTGATGAATAGGGAGATCTTTTAATCTTCATAAACTTTTTGGAAGAGTTACCACGAACTGTATGATGAGGATTATTTTCCCCAGAATGCTTAGAACAGACTAGTCTGAGGTTGCTCACTGTAGGGCACAACTACTTCTTTCGGGTGAGCAAGATAACAGATCAATTCAGCTAGAGAAACACAGTATAATGCAGGATAAAACATTTACCTCTCATTTCTTCGAAATTATTAAATGTGCGTGCATCAGTTCCAGCTGAGAAAAATCAGAATTGGACAATGCTACAATAAAAGTTTAAAGTTTCTGTCATCCAAACTGATCACTGCAGAGAAAACAGAAATAATGCATGCTTCAGTAAAACCGAAGATCCTGAGAAAACTAACCTGCCTTGGCTATTGAAAATAAGAAGTAACAAAGAAAAGGAAAAAGAAAAAGCCTGCCTTCAGAGACTTGTGATTGCAGTCACTGACAACTTTTAGTAGTGTTAGGGAGAGTGAACGTAAGAAGTTTCAGGAGCTGAAAGAAAGGAAACAAGGGTCTCAGGAGAGTCATGGTGCCAGCTGCTTCTGAGAAATGTCCCTATGAGCAAAAATTCTCCATCTTCTTACTGGCAACATTGGGATTATGGCAGCCTTAGAACCAGAAAATGGTTATAATTTTTTGTCATGAAGCTCAAAGGGAAACAAAAAGTTTGAGACATCAAGCAGGGACCAAGGTGGGTGTGGGTACAGTCAAGGGAAGGTATGAGTGACGCTCCTAGATATTCAATGTCTTCCAGGAGAAAGCACTAAAGGTCGAGTGTTAACATACTTGTTTTTCATCTTACTCCAACAGAAGACCAGATGTAATCTTCCTAAAGAATATTCCCCAACATATCCTGACAACTCTTGGGTGGAGAGGAAGCAAGTTGTACCATGTTACATATAAATGAAAAACCATAAGGTAGCAGACAATACTAAGCATGCACCCGCCCCTATTCAAACACAAAGGCAGAGGAAAAGTTCACGCTAACCATCTACCAAGGGACTATTTTTGGGGAACACACACACACACACACACACCCCCACACCAAAAAACAAAACAAAACACAAAAGTAAGAACTCTTCTTGTAGTCTCCAAAAAGGATAGTACTTAAATTTTAAATTTCTGAGTTAACCTATGTTGAAACAGTTTTGGAAGTGACCTATTTGTCATGAATTGATAAAAGGCCAACACATAAACACTATGGAAAGGAATGTTAAACATTAGTTAATACTGTGTAACTTGTTTCCTTAAGTTTGCATTTGTCACCAGAATAGAAAACTAACAAAATATTTCCTGGACATTTTAACTTTTTTTCTTGATTTTCTTTTTGTTGTTTTGTATTTCTTTTTCTTTTTCCTGGGTATTTTGAATCTGAGGCATAAGAGGAAGTCTGTCCAGACCTGATAGTGTACTCTTATGAGAGTCTGGAAGGAAGAAGGGACCAACTGGGAACTCAAGCCTATAGCCATGTGTTAACAGCTTGTTGAGTAAAGGATCAGATTACAGAGCTGTGTGTGTGGAGGGGAGGGTGGGGGACAAAAATGAAGACAGGCAGTTTCTGCCCTTTAGGAGGAGTTTCCTATCAATTAGGGGAAACAGTCTGATATAAGACATAGTTGGGAATCAGGGGACTAGGTTCTAATTCTGATTCTGTCATTGATTGGCCATGTGATTGTATAGGGTGGAATTGGTCACTTACCAACTGAAGGAATCACATGAGGAGGTGAAACTGTAAAATTAAGGAATTAAATGTGATAGCATTTCTCTAGGTAAATGCCAAATTAAAAAATATGGTTAAATAAATTTGGAGGCCCCCACGCAGCACCAGATAGATTCACAGAGCATTTAGTGTAGCAAAGGCTCCCAAAGCCCTGCTGTAAGGGAAATTTTTGAATTTGTCAATTCCTAAACTTAGTTTTTGACATCACACCTGTTAATATTTGCATAATATTATTTAGAAAAGAATGGTCTCTATGTCCCCTCCAGCTTTAAAATTCCATCAATATTTTTTACTTTACTACTTCCCTCAGTTGTCGCTGTATTTAGTCTTTCATGGAGTCTGCTGCCCTTCACTTTACTTTTCATGACCTTTACTGCTATTTAAATGCTGACATGATGCTATAACAGGGTTGGATTAAATGATCTCTAAAAATCTGTACAAACCCGGAAATTTTACAGTTCTTTGAAAACTATCACAAGCATCTACTGAAGACCGAAAGTATATAACCCAGGCTGTCACCAACTCAGCACTAACATTTACTAAATGAGACCTTTGAGATTCTTACGTTTTAGGTTCAGCCAGAGTACCATCAGATTCCTGGCAGAGCCTTGAGGCACAGGAATGACAGAAGAATACAGATAAGGGATAGAAAACTTCAGAATAACTACAGAGGTCAACTACCCCAAACACAGTTTAGTAAAACTTAGTTTCTTTTTTTCTTTTTCTTTTTTTTGAGACTGAGTCTCGCTCTGTCTCCCAGGCTGGAGTGCAGTGGCCGGATCTCAGCTCACTGCAAGCTCCGCCTCCCGGGTCCACGCCATTCTCCTGCCTCAGCCTCCCGAGTAGCTGGGACTACAGGCGCCCGCCACCTCACCCGGCTAGTTTTTTCTGCATTTTTTAGTAGAGACGGGGTTTTACCGTGTTAGCCAGGATGGTCTCGATCTCCTGACCTCATGATCCACCCGTCTCGGCCTCCCAAAGTGCTGGGATTACAGGCTTGAGCCACCGCGCCCGGCCCTTTTTCTAGCATATGATTGCTACATTCTTTTTTGCTCTGCCTTGATCTTTAATATCTTACGTTGTTTTAGAAGAGCAATTTTAATACATACACTCAAATTAGTTTTCTCTATTGTCCACATGCCTTACTCATTAGCTGAGAAGAGAGAAATACCAATCTAATTGATCAAAAAGAAATTTATTTACTTGTCTTCTACTAGACTTTACAGTAAAATTTCTTGGCTTGATCTGATTCCACTGGAAGGGGCTCATGTACTATCACTGGAATGAACAGAGGCACCAGCTCTGATACTGCACTGACAATTTCTTTTCCTTTTGTCTACTGGTTAGGTGATGCAAAGCTGGAGTATGGTGTGTTAAATTTCTTGTAGACTAGGATGCTTTAGCTCCCAATGAGGAAACAGAGAGAAAAAAGAGACTAAGGATGAATGATTACACGTCTGAGGCCTTTAGTGTGAGTATTCAGCATGAAGCATGTTCAGTGTGAGTACTTCAAAACATAACAGATGCCATTTAACAGAAAGAAGTAAAACATAAGATTCCTAAGGCTTGCTTCACATACAAAAGAGCAGTTATGAGAAAATCCTGTGTGTGTGTGTGTGTGTGTGTGTGTATACATATATACATATATTTTTTGGATACAGGGTTCAGTTCTGTCACCCAAGGTGGAGTGCAGTGGTGCAATCTTGGCTCACTGAAGCCTTTACCTCCCCTCAATCCTACCCACTTCAGCCTCCTCAGTAGCTGGGACCACAGATGTGTGCCAACACACCCAGCTAATTTTTGTATTTTTTGTAGAGACTGGGTTTCACCATGTTGTCCAGGTTGGTCTTCAACTATTGGGCTCAAGCAGTCTTCCCTGCTTGGCCTCCTAAAGTGCTGGGATTACAGGCATGAGCTGCCACACCTGGCCAAAATCCAGTGTATTTTTAAATTGTGTCCTAAAATACAGTAACACTGGATTATAAACAAAATTACTCTTGAAAAGAAAGTATGAACTAACATAAGGCTTAGCAAGACTAATTTTAAAGTAAAAACAAAGCTAGATTTAATCTAAGACATTCTTACTCTAACCGTCAATAATTCTAGGGAACCTAACTAAAGTTCAGTGATCTAATCAGTACTCGGGAGAATCATCATAGCATGTACACAAAATAGAGAATAAAATTTTAATGGTATCAAAAACAAAACTTTTTTTGGCCGATTTAGTACTTGCTGGAATAAAGTTGCAAAATGTTACTCAGTAACTGACTTAGCTTCTAATCAAGCCAGAATGACACACAGCCTGTATATTAAGTATATACAAATACATCCAATATTAACATGCACAGACGTAGAAACAAGGATACTACAAAACCAAAATCACCATCTCTACTGATGAAATAATGAACTGAAAACAAAACATCCATCCAGTAGTCCAGAACATCTTATTTTTGAAAAGGTTTCGAATATTGCTTTTTCCAAGAATTCAAATAAACTCCAGATGGTTAAATTTGACTGTTTTCTCCATATGAAAAAAAGAAAGCAGGCATATTCCCATGGCTATAGGAACATACCTTTTACTCAGTGATATCAAATTAAAAGGTTTGACATAATTTCACTCTTCTCAGGTAAAAAGGGCTCTTCATATTCTAGTGGTTACGAATAAATCCCATAAAGTTCTTATGCATTTGAGTGTCATACCACCTACAGCAACATATGCTCAAGTACCTTTAACGATACAGTCATATAGCATGAGTTTAATTTTCCTGAGAACTAAATTAGATCTACAAAATAAACAGGCTATGAAAATGACCTGAGTTCATAGGAATCTCTAAGTTAGAGATTACTTTAGCTTTGCTAAGATTTCATCAAAAGCCTTTTATAGCAAGGGTTTCTTAGTGAGTCACATACTTGGTCATGGAGCCTTGGAATTTTTTTTAAACATTAAAAACAAGTGCTTTATGTTGTTGTGCAAATTCAACAAAAGGCCAAAGCAGCCAACAGCACTGAAGTGCTAAGTAAAACCTACAAGTCAGTCACAGATTCTACTATGTTATGAAGAAAGGAGGAGGTGAGAGATACAGCTGACCAACTTTGCTCCCAGTTTGACAATGATTATTGGGAAGCTAAGCAATTCCTTGCAAGATAAGAAAAGACAGCACCTTAAGTGGAACATAGTGGTAACCACTCAGAAGTGAGGGTTGTGTGCAACAGGGATGGCTACTGATCCCCTCTAGGTAACTCCTCTTTCGTGTGAGAATCCAAGAACCTAGAAATCAAGCAGGGAAACACTGGGTTCATGGTCATTTATCCTAATTATGAATTGCAACTTCTGTTATTATTGTTTGCAAACTACTAAAGATCACATGTGAATTAAGTCATTGAACAGCATATAAAAGAGTACGGTCTGGCTTCAACCCAAGCTTTTCTTTGTTTTTTAGAGACAGGGTCTGGCTCTGTCACCCAGGCTGGAGTGCATTGGTGCGATCAGAGCTCACTGCAGCTTCGAACTTTTGGGCTCGGGTGATCCTCCCGCCTCAGCATCTCGAGTAGCTGGGACTACAGGTGTACACCACTACAAGTGGCTAATTTTTGTCATTTTTTGCAGAGAAGGGGGTCTCACTATGTTGCCCAAGCTGGTCTTGAAATCCTGGGCTCAAGTGATCCTCCCACCTTGGCCTCCCAAAGTGTTAGGATTACAGGCGTGAGCCACGGTGACCAGCCCAATCCAAGCTTTTCTGATTTGTGATGTAATCTAATTCAAGGCACTTTAAATGTTTTGGTGCCTTGGTGAATTAACATGTAACATGAGAACAAGATTTACTTACTTACCTCAAGAAGCTAGTACATGGGTTATTGAATGTACTCCTCTTAAACTTTGAGCCCCTCAGATGAAAAGCACTGTGGAAACAATTACAGCTGAAGAAAACCCTTCCAATGCCTCAGAATCCTGACTTACTGTGCCTTGTGTCTCAATGGCACATTTAGAAACAATGTGCACTAGTTAGTGGCATCCCATTCCTTCATATATGTTGTTTGGCACACAAATGTTTGCACATTTAAAACAGCTGTCATACTACCTATTCAAAAGCATTTACTAGTTTTCTAATAAAGCTAATGAAATGTACCCATTATGGAGTACTCTGTGTCAAGTTTAGAGAAACTTTAGCTTTCCCTGAAGTACATGTAACATAATAAAAAGTTTATTTAAAAAATTGAACTAGTGTTGTATGAAGCCATAAGTTTTTAATGAAAAAAGAAAATAATGTATGCCACAGTGTCTATATATTCATCTGAAGAGTACAAAGATGGAGTTCTGAGAAAAAAGGGTTTAACACTATAGAAAATAAATCTGGTTCTTAAATTATGTTCAAAGCAAACATTAAAAGTCATGTCTCATACATTGAAATAAAGCAATTAGAGGTAATAAATTATAAATACAGTAGTTCAAATATTGTTTTAAGCATTAGTTTTTCCTAAACAAGTTAAATTCAAAACATTTTAAATCTGTTATATTTTTTCAAAGGGATGTAAAAATGAAAGCCTTCATAGAAATCTAAAACAATGATACCACCTTGCGATCTCCATATAGAATATGCTGAACCTTGATCATTTTTAATTTATAACATACTTTGGTTAATACATTATGTTCCATATGCCTTTATATTTGGGAGGAATCAGATTGTGATTTGTAGCCTTTACATGCAGTTTACCCAAACCTTCTTCACATCCAGGTCTTGCTTGATTCTCTGGAGAAGGTTTTGTCAGACTCATAATTAGAATGATAGAAACTGTAAATAACTTCTTCAGAACTGAAAACTTTTTTTTTTTTTAAATAAAGTGCTTTTAAATTCAAATATCTGTTGCCCTAAACAAAACTAAAATATACTTTAACCCTGAAATCTCCATATCTTGACACACACATTTTAACAGGAAAAAAAAATCAGTTTTAGGCCATTCATGTCCTTCGAGAGTTCAGATTGGATCTAAATTGGGTTTTGCATCATTATCGTGCTCATGTTTGTACATGAAGGTTAAAAGAAAAAGGGCAACATCCAAAGATGACCAATAGGCAGTATGCGACGTGACAGCTGACCAATAACGGCTCTCCACAAGGCCTTCTCTGAGTTCAAAATCAATCCTGTGATCCAACTCCACTAAAAAGAAAAGAAGTTAAACAAATGAATACAGATTACAATAAAATATGTTCTATATAGACTTACTAGAGTTGAGAGTAAAAATTTAGCTAAATAGAAGTGATTCTGTCACTTTTTTAAAAAGTGACTTTCCATTATCATCTTATAAGAAAAACACTTAAAAGAGTCTCAGTAGTATAGGATTCTATTTGTGAAGTTCTTTCCTTTGTATGCTAAAGTTAGTATGAAATAATAAAGGAAGACAAAAAAAAATCACTTGGTATATCATAGAATATTTTCAGAGTTAAAAATATTGCTTTCAAAACTTGGCATTACCATTTAATCCTTGTGCCTAATCTGTAAAATAAGGAAAACACCCCTCTTGAAGATTTATGGGCCAGGCTTACATGCAATAATGCCCGTGGGAGTGCAAGAGATCATTCAATCTCCTCCTTAGGGAGGCCCTATATATCCACTGGTTGTGTGGGGGATATGTTAGAAGATAACCATCTGTGTACAGTCCTAGAATGCTTTCTTCTCTACTAGGCTGAATGCCTCACAGGCAACCCCCATAAACCCTAGTCTCCATCCAATCAGCAGGGTCTAACATGTGCCTGGGACATACAAATGCTCATTAAGTGTTTGTTCAACAAAAGAAGAACATGCAGGGTGGCTGGGAAAGTTAAACAGGGAGGAGCAGTGGTGATTCTTGGGAGGAAGGACTTTGCTTGTAACACTGCTGTCCACAAACAATTCAGTGAATTCAATTAACTATTTTCTAAAACCCACAGAAAGTCTTTGCAATACCTGTTAGAGAAAAATCACCTTAATAAATCAAGGCTCTAAGATAATTTCAGTGAACTCATTTAATAAATCCTTAGAGATAAACACTTAAGAAAAATGACATCTTGATCTTTAAGAACTCCTTTAAAACTGTTAATAAGCCATACAGTGTTCTGAAGGGTCTATGTTACAAACAAAACAAAAATACTCAAATCGTTACCAACCAGACACTGTAAAGTCTGCCCCTGAACAAGCACCACAAGGATTTTAAGAATAAAACTGGCACAAATTAAGAAAGAGATTGGAGAAAAAGTTGGGTTTTGATTTATAATGGGAATTTGGCAATCATATATAGGAAATCATAATACTCTAGAGAAATACTTCATATAAATGCTTAGTTAATGCTTATTTTAAATAGGTATTTTGTGAAAATACCATTTGGTAATTTAAAAATGCTTATACAGTTGTTATTTTTCTGTTCAATTATGCTCTTCTTACAAGGTATGTTCATAAATCTAGCTACACATTTTCAGAGAAGGTTTACACTTAAGTGGTATAAATACCATTAGGTTATAAAATACTCGTGCAATACATTGACCTGGGATTTTTACTAAGTTTTTTGGGCTGCTTTTTTTTTTTTGTTTCGAGACAGAGTCTCGCACTGTCACCCAGGCTGGAATGCAGTGGCACAATCTTTGCTCACTGAAACCTCCCTCTCCCGGGTTCAAGTGATTCTCCGGCCTCAGCCTCCCAAGTAGCTAGGATTACAGGTGCCCGCCACCACACCCGGCTAATTTTTTTGTATTTTTAGTAGAGACGGGGTTTCACTATGTTGACCAGGATGGTCTTGAACTCCTGACCTTGTGATCCACCTGCCTCAGCCTCCCAAAGTGCTGGGATTACAGGCGTGAGCTACCGTGCCTGGCCTGGACTGCATTTTAAAATTAAATTACAATAAGCTAATCAATAACAAGTCAGAAATAGCTGAAATCCATGTGGACTAGTGAGTTAGTAAATGTCCTCATCTTTTGTATTCCATGGGACATTTGTATTAGATTTGTAGGTACATTCTGACACAACAGACAGGAAGATAAAAATAGAACAAGAAACTGGAATGCTCAAGCACAATGAAGATGAGTCAAGATGAATTACAAAGGAAAAAGAAGATGAAAAACAGATGGGAAATGTGTTAATATTAGTGAAGACCACAAAGTTATAATTTTTAAGAATTCACTTTCAAATGCCACTCCATAATGTTTTCCTAGTCCAACACTTTTCAGTTATAATTCTGTTTTTTAAGTCAAAGAAAGGAAGGTATTTCCTGTTTATAACACGTGTTATTTGGCTCCACTTTGATTTTATGTTCCTGAAATTCTTCTTAATGTGCTATTACTGTCTTACAACACTGCCTTTGAGTAGACACTCAAATGTTAAATTTCATTCTTGTCCTATATTATGTGCCCGTATCATTTTATCACTTAAAGGGACTTTACTCGGTGTCACTAACCAGACTGGCTCCCTCTATCCTTCTATACTTATCTATAGGTTGTCTCCATCAAAATGGGTATTAGGAAGCTAGCTTGTACTTGATGAACCTGTTTCAGTTTCTTGTCCTCCCTGAAGAAGTTTATTCCAGGCAGTCTGGCTGTCAGTGCAGGGGACCTCACATGTATGTTGGTTATGCAGGTGGATGGATGAAACTAGGTGGGCCTATGTTCCATCTTTTCTCTCTCTTAGGTAGATCACGGAGTTCCCAAGGGAGTGAGGGTCTATCTGGCAGCACCATTCTATATGTGTTGTGAGATCAGCTCTTGGCCAAAGTAGACTCAAATCTACATGGAGTAGCCTAGGACCTACTTTCTCATTATTACCATCTCAAGAATGGGTGTTGTCATACAGGTTGGTAGTTTTTCCCTGCTTTCTCTAGCTGAGCTAGGTCAAAAAAAAAAAAAAAAAAAAAAGGAGAACATAAAATCATCACTCCTTTTTCTCTCTGGAATGCCCAAGTGACAGAATTTCTCTATCCATAAAAA
>NW_012106475.1:3581627-3608769 GCF_000951045.1 Mandrillus leucophaeus | reverse complement strand
TTCTATTTGTGAAGTTCTTTCCTTTGTATGCTAAAGTTAGTATGAAATAATAAAGGAAGACAAAAAAAAAAGCCAAAAAAAAAAAAAAAAAAAAAGGAGAACATAAAATCATCACTCCTTTTTCTCTCTGGAATGCCCAAGTGACAGAATTTCTCTATCCATAAAAAAAAGAATCAGGTTTCTAAACAGTTGAAGAGAAGTAAAAATGAGAAAAGAAACTGTGTTTTTAAACAATCATCAACTCTGCTTAAACTGTTTTAAAACATGGATTATTTTCTTTCTGGGGTGTCACATACATGGGCTTATTTCTTTCCCTGTTCTCCAAAGTAGAGTATCTGCCACATTCCATGTGGAAGTGCTTGACAATCAAGGAATCTCCATAGTGTGAAGGTCAAGTGTCATCAGGAGTGTCCTTTCATCAGAGAATTATTGTGTGCACAAGGCTTGTCAACAGACATATAATTAGTAATTATAATATATGGTAGAATGTGATGAACCACAAAGCAGAGACACAGTGAAGGACTCTCTGTTCTAAGGAATGAAAGATGGCTTTCACCTGGAGAAATCATAAAAGGCTCTCTGGAAGGAGGAGGATTTGGACATGTAGAGATGAAAAGACATTGCAGGGAGGACAAACAGCATGAGTAAAACCGCAGAGGTGGGAAGCATGGGGCACGAAGGGAAATATGTTAGTTTTCTTGAGAAAAACCAGGAATGATTAAAACAGAGTAGTTCTGACTTTGACTAGAAAATTTTGTCAAACCAAATTGTGAAGGGTCCAACAAATCTAGCCATTCATTTCTCCGTATGAATGATTGAGACCTTTCTCCAGGTGAAAGCAATCTTTCATTCCTTAGAACTGAGAGTCCTTCACTATACCTCTGTTTTGTGGTTCATCACATTCTACCATATATTATAATTACTTATGCAGTTATCTACCTTCCCTACTAGAGTTCATGCTCTCTAGAAAATAGATAATTTTCACACTAGCATCTTTATAGGCAGAATTGAAATTTGTTTCATCTTATCTTTTCTAGTGATTACCATGGTCTCTTGGCTCAAGGTAAACAGTGAAGTAAACAATTGTTGAGTGAATGAAAACAGGAAGTGCAAAAAGAAGCCATATAGATATTACCACCAGAATCATTTTGTGTAGTTATGATTACAGGTTTAACTGCTTAGGTAGCTAGGTAGGATGGTTTTGAGATATTGGATATATGGGCTACTTGGTTGCAGGACAAATATATGAGTGAATTAATTTTCCTTTCTCCAACCAAAAATGCAAACAACATAAATAAAATTATTTCTTTATGAAAGAGGCTGGCTTGGGCAGAGACCAGAGAGAGCACTTACGTAAGATAATTTCTTAAGGGGAATTCACTGAGTTAGATCAACACAAACTGAAGTAGTAAAAGAGTTTTTTTTTTAAATTGAAAAAAATTTATGAAAATTGGTGATCAAATAAAGAAACTGTAAAATGAGATGTGGTTAAAACATTAAAAAAAAACCCAAAAAACAAAAACAAACCGCAAAATGCTGTAACGTGATTTGTCAAAGACAAAATCCAGTATTTTTTTTTTTTAAAAGAGAAGCTGTGGAAAAAGGAATCAGAAGTTCGTCATAAAAATAATTTTAAACTGCTAAAGTTAACCCATAGTGATACATTTAGAATATACTGAAAATTAAGAGATTAAAAATATCTCTTACATCTAAGAATACTATTTTTTAAAGTGAATGTACTCCCCTAAACTACATTAAATATTTGTGTTGAAAGCAATCAGCTATGACATACCTACAACGCTAAGTGGTAAATTTACTGATACCTGAAATAACCAAGAATGATTACATTCTTTGTACTATTAGAAACCCTTTTATATCTAAATGTATTAAATGAAAAGAAATAGCAAACCTCTTTGGAGCCTTTAGGACAATAAAGAAGAAAGAAAATGACCTTATGCTTTTCTTCAGGTTCCTTCTTTGTAGAAGTATACATGAGTATACTTTAGCACATTAAGTGGCTACTCAATTTTCAGGTTTTAGAACCACTACCATTTAAGATTAGAACATATGGGAAGAAAATACACATAAAATAGTCTATAATGGTAACACTGAAGCTGATCTCATAGAAGAACTGATCCAATTTTTCAATGAGCAGAAGAACTCTAAGTAGATCATTTTTATAGTATTCTGAATGCTATTCCTGACATATACCATACCGAGGGCATTATCTTTATTCTGCATTACATTTTCCGGAAAAAGAAGTTGTGGGAGATTAAAGAACGATTCTTGAAGTCTGAAATCTGTGAAAAAAAAACACAAGATGCTGTAAAGCGTTGGCTGATGATTAAAAATGGCCTTCAATGATGTTGTGGCCAAAAGTTAGAACACCACTCCCAAATAAGTTGACTAAATCTAGCACACATAAAGTCGTACACATCTAAATTTTTGTAAGGAGCTCCTTCATGGAAAATGTATGCATAAGTAACTTGAAATATAATCTCATAATCTGTTAACACCCAGATATTCCCCAAATTCATAGCTAATTTAGTCCCTAACCTAGTTGCAAAACAATGCTAAAAGAAACAGATCTTTGCATTATATGTTAGAAAAGAAGTCTAGACTTTTCAAAAGAAATGAAGAATAGCTATGTAAGATGCTTCAACTGGATGAAAATAAAATAGGTTTCAATTGACAACATTCATTCTTCACATAAAGAAACAGATCATGAATTCTAAGCCTGTGCCCCATTTTACCCTCAAATAGCAAGTGAATCAAAGTCGGTAGCTTCAGAATAAAGGTTATCTAGAAGAAATGAGGCAACCAATGTAAGTAGAAGGAAGGAGGGAAGTCAGAATCACCTAATTACAATGACCAAATTTCAGAAAGAAGATTTAATGAAGAAAAGTTTTATGATTTGCACGATATAGCCAAGACACAGCACTTACGACGAGAAATTATGATGATTACACAGATTGCGTTATTGAAGCAAGCCAAATAATTAGTAAAGCAAATCTTGGGAATAGGATTTAAAAGGCAGAATCTTATTATAATTAATAGTCTAATTTTAATAGTTATATCTATATCTAGAGGTGAGTATGTGTAATATGTATAATATGTTAAGTATGGGTAATATATGAATATGTGTAAGACTCAATGATTACTTCACATTGCGTCTTGCTGACAACAAATTTACCATCTGGACTATCAAAGAATTTATGTGTAAGAATGACATAGTATGTATTTTGTTAAGCTCTCAAAATAAAAAGATGCAATACAGCTATGCACTTCTACTAACTGCTGTTCTGGAAGAAAAAACTGGGTGTTTCTCTATTATTTTGAAATTACGACGTTAAACAGAAAAAAAAAAAACTAAAAAGGTTTTATTCCCTCAGATCCTATAGTTTCTATACATAAGCTTTCATTACCTTTTTCTAGGGGGTTAAACCCCTGTTCTTCTTGCTCCCTCCCTCACTCTATGTTTACCAGCACTACTGTTGTGTATTAATGACATTACAGAAAACCATGACTTTTTATCTGCTACCTTACAAAATTCTTTGAAATTAATTTTTCTCAGGAGTTAGAGTTTTCTTGACATCTGCATGTCACAACAGAATTTTGTATTTTCACAGTCACATTTTTGATATTAAGTAGAAACAAGTCAGAAATAGTATGAGAACTCTTATAGGAAAACTAAAATATATTTAATGCAAATATCAAAGTCTAAAAAAGAATTTTCCAGACTTGCAACTATAAAATTTTAGATACCGAGTCTGGCACAGATAGAATTAAATTAAAAATGCTGTTCCCCAAGTAGAAATGTTCAACCCTATTAATAATTCATCCTGGAGTGGAGTTGACTATGGAAGAATTAGTCAGCCTCTAGGAGTGTCACACCTGAACTTTCTAAGGATGGATGGCAATGAATGCCATCATTTTACAATTTAGAATAGCAGACACAGTAAGAACACAACATGATAAGTAACAAATATAATCTGTTAAAAAATTTCTAGAGAAAGAAAAGTTTTCTCCCTGCTATAGTTACAGAAAAGGAGTAGCTAGTTTCAGAATTTATATTTCTTTATAGGTGTCAATGAAAAAATAGGACTTGATGTTTTAGTATTATTTTACTAGACACCTAAAAATAATGTTGAAGTTCAGACTCTTGGAAGTAAATATATACTAAGTGTATTAGTGTTTCACAACTACTCAACATTTCAAACTTTATAAGTCCACTGGAGAAAGCTTAAATAAAGATCCATTATAATGCTAAGTCCAACATAACTATCCATTTATTTACTCATTTTTTCAATATCTGCTTTACACTAGGTAACTGGGATAGAATTGGAAGCCATTCAGCAGATCCAACAAAATTTCTAAGCTTTGAATAGAAGCAGGATGACTTTGGTATAGCAGTTTTTAAAGTCTCAAGACCAGATACCGCACAGATCTAAAGCAATAATTACATGATTTTTGAGACTGAGAAGATCATATTAGTAAGAATCTACTTTATAAACTTCAGGGGGTACTTACCCTAAAGAGATTTGTTTTATGTTTGATGTTTAAGACCCTGTGCCACAAGGCCCTAATTATTAATATTCTATTAATCCACCAATGCAGAAAGTAAAACTGCATTTTCCTGCAAATTACTGTTAAAAATATAAGCAGAAGGAAAGCATTTTTTTCTTTCAAAGCTAAAGCACACTTTAGATCTTAGAGTTGACTAGCTAGTATTAATATCTTATACCTCCCCCCTGCCCTCCCCAAGTTTTAAAAGATACAGTATAAACTTAAGGAAATAATGTATGAACTAACATGCAGAATCAAGGAAGCCAGAACTGCTATGTGGAAGGGTCTGTGTCGCCACGGTGGTAGCAGAAGGTGAGGCGACTGGTTTCTTCTCATCTTCCATTGAGTCTTTTGATGTTTCAGATGACGGTGTTGTAGATGAACGTCCAAATCTTGAGAACAACATTCCTCCAAGTCCCTTTCCAATGCTAGCAGCTCCTGTATTTCACAAAGCAGGGTAGTCATTCTGTTAAATTACACCATACGCTAAGCTAAAGAGCACCACCCATAATTACAGCCAACTGGCAGAGCGATCAAACCCTAGTCATGTTTTTCCAGGGTGTGAACATAAGAAAATTATAATTTATATTGCAGGTTTCTAAATAAAAATGGTGAATAGAAAGACAGTTGTATAAGCTCTAGGAATATAACATAGGAATATATAAACAAAGGAATCAAGATTCTATTTTATTCAAGTGATCATGGTTTATTAAAATACTTGGCAAGATTAAAATCTTTAATAAAAGAACCATGCCATTGATATGAGTATAGATTTACTATTGATATACTTACTACTGAATTTAAATGGATATGTAAGAAAAAGCCATCAACAAACAATGTATTAATATGAGAAAGTGAAACAGCAAAAGAGTCCAGCAGATAAAGCCTATTTATAGTGCCACCTTGTGGGACTTTATATTAAGGCAACTTGTAACCAAAGGCAATGGATAGATTCAAATAGCACATAATTTGGTTCCAGTGATACAGCCAAACACTGTGCTAGTACTGGAGATCATTCAAAGAAAAATTAAACATCCTTGTTGTCCTCAGGAATCACATAGTTTGAGAGACTTTTAGAATAGATCAGAGAACTGGTTGGTAGGCGTACCCTCTGACACAAGTGCTTTCTTATTTCACAGATGAGCAAGTAGAGCATTAAAAACTGTATTATTTGTTTAAGATCTCGCAGTAAGTGGTAGGATCAAGATTAAAACGAGGAACTTAGAACAGCTTTTACTGGTCCATCCAGCTATCTCATATTCTAAAACTATAAGATCTGATCTAATCAGAGACCTTTGAGCTTTTTGGGCCTCAAATACGAACACTGGGAGGGTAGTTAATTCTAGACACAGGGATTAACTATTGGGAGTTTCCTAATACATAGAATGCTTCTAGTTCCCCAAACTTTATGTCTATAAAAGTGCTTATATGCATAGATAAGGAATACTTAAGATAAATTACCTAGTATGCTTGCTTTGCCTATATTTGTTATAGATTCTCCATAGTGTCGGCGGGACAAGACTGGTGAGGTCACGGGGCTTGGTATGGTTGAAATGCCTTCATTTTCTGAAACTGAGGTAGGTTCTTTAGCTGGGTTGAGAAAGCTTGGCTTCATATGTTCATAAGGTAGAGGATTTGAAGTATTGTACCAGTGGATCTGGACAGGTGAAATGTTGCTGTAGTGTTTCAGTATTAATGGTTCTAATCTATAAGCCTTGATTAAAAAAAAAATTCAAAGAAACACAGCGTTAAAGCACAATGCTTGGATTTTAATAAACTGTTCTTACTCTATTGCATGCTATGTAAGCCTCAGAGACGGAATTTAATTAAAAAACAATAGTTATTTCAAACATGTATTTCTATTTGTTCACTGTTAATATACAGTTGGTCTAATGATGAGATTATGAAAAACAGTCTAGGCTAATAATGTCTATCAATTAATTTTTCAGAGAAATATTTTTATTATGTTCTGATATCATGTAACAATTGGATTTATTTAGTCTCAAGAGCAAAGTTGAAGTAGTAGATGGTAATCCTGGGAAACAGCAAACAAAGCCAATTTTTAATATTTTAGGAGCTCTATTTAAGCTCTACCTTAGCTCTATTTTAAAATAGATTGATATAGTAACAGCATAAATCAGATGCCAACATAAGAGCATCTGTCTGATGTGAAGTAGTGATGAGACAGCAGAAAAGGCAATGGATATGGCATCAGCATCCCCCAATTCATATTCTGGCTTCTACCACTTACTTTTTAATTTACATTTTTCAAAAATTTTATTTTTTAAGCTGGAGATAGGGTCTCACTATGGTGCCCAGACTGGTCTCGAACTCCTGGGCTCAGGCAGTCCTCCCACCTCAACCTCCCAAAGTGTTGGGATAACAGGCACCAGCCACTGTGCCCGGCCTCTGTCACTTATTAATCGCATGATACTTGTCAAGTCACTAGGTCTCGGAGCCCTTAGTTTCCTGAGATGTAGAAAGGAGGTAACACCACCTCTCTTTTTTTTTTTGTGATGGAGTCTCACTCTGTCGCCCAGGCTGGAGTGCAGTGGTGCGATCTCGGCTCACTGCAACCTCCGTTCCCGGGTTCACGCCATTCTCCTGCCTCAGCCTCCCGAATAGCTGGGACTACAGGCGCCCACCACCATGCCCCGCTAATTTTTTTTTGTATTTTTAGTAGAGACGGGGTTTCACCATGTTAGCCAGGATGGTCTCGATCTCCTGACCTCGTAATCCGCCCACCTTGGCCTCTCAAAGTGCTGGGGTTACAGGCGTGAGCCACGGCGCCTGGTCAACACTTCCTTTCTTACAGAGATGTGAGAAAGAACAGATAACATTTGTAAAAACTGCCTTGCACCTTTCTGACATAAACTATTTAACAAAGTATTAATTTTTAAAAAAAATCACAGAGAAAGTATAAAATGAATAATAAAAATGTGTGAGTTTGGAACCCTTCTTTAAAGTTACAACAAAGTTTAAGATATACAAAGGACAGGGCTCAGAGCAGACCTATGGACTGAAATTCACTTTCAAGTTATGAGACCATGAATAAAATGAGTATATGTTAATGAAATGCTTATTGTCTAGCTGGGTGTATATATATATTTTACTTAATCCTAACAATCCTAGAAGGCAAAATATTATTATCTACATCATACTGATAAGATACAGTCTCAGAAATAACTTGGCCAGGATTGTGCAGTTTGTATTTGAATCTTATATTAAACTTCCAGTTCAGTGAAGTTAATATAGCAGTTGTAAGTCTTTATATGGGAGATTTTCTAAAATTCAAATGGTTAGTCAATGTTATATTTATTTGGTACTAGCTAAAAGGATCCTTTAAAAGACTTTCCACAATTATATAAAGCTATTTTTTCAGAGAATAAATGCTATTTAAAATAGTTTAATATTCAGTTAAACCAGCCTTGTCCCAAAGAAGTTTTAAGGGGACATTTTTCTTGTTTAAAAATCTTACTTGGCATTACACTGTTTACCAGGATGCAAGGTTCTTCCATTAAAAAAAATATTTACAGCATGAACATAATAAAGAATAGAAAAATCCAACATTTTACAATTCTATTAGGCTATAATAAAGTTTTATTTTGATGTTTAATATTTGAATATTTTCATTTTTCAGAGAGCCTACAAAACACATTCCAATATTGTAGCATATTTTAGATAAAAAAGTATTTAGAGCAGGATTTTTAAGATTTATGGTTTCTAGGTTACTGGTATTACAATTGGTTAAGGTTTGAAAGTCCAGTAGACTCCTGTCTCTTGTATTAATTGTCTGGGAATAATATTTTTACATTATGTTCTTGTATTACAAATGCAACATAACCAGACCATCTCTAAGGTATTTTATCTCATGAGCTCTAAATTAACCAAAACACACATTTAATAATCAGATAAATGAAGTGTTATTCATTAATTCCATGGCACCTTGTAAGATGTCTTAGATAGATTTTTATTTTTTGGAGACGGAGTCTCACTGTGTTGCCCAGGCTGGAGTGCAGTGGCACAATCTCAGCTAATCGCAACTTCTGCATCCCAGGTTTAAGCGATACTATTGCCTCAGCCTCCTGAGTAGCTGGGATTACAGCCATGCCCAGCTAATTTTTTGTATTTTAGTAGAGACAAAGTTTCACCATGTTGCCCAGGCTAGCCTCGAACTTGAGCTCATGCAATCCGCCTGCCTTGGCCTCCCAAAGTGCTGGGATTATAGCCATGAACACTGCGCCTGGCTTTTTTTTTTTTTGAGATGGAGTCTCACTACTCTGTCACCCAAGCAGGAGTGCAGTGGCATGATCCTGGCTCATTCTAACCTCCACCTCCCTGGTTCAAGTGATTCTCCTGCCTTACAGGCACGCACTACCATGCCCAGCTAATTTTTTGTATTTTTAGTAGAGACGAGGTTTTGCCATGTTGGTCAGGCTGGTCTTGAACTCCTGACCTCTGGTGATCTGCCCACCTCAGCCTCCCAAAGTGCTGAGATTACAGGTGTGAGCTACAGCTGATAGATTCTTTTTAGGAACAATTTGACATTGAGAAAAAGAGTCTATATTGCAACTCACCACTGGATCTGTAGGATGAAAAATATTTAGTAACCGGTTACAAATCTCTCTAGGCAAAATATGGTCTTGACTTCCAGTATTTCCTGGGCGGATGCCACGCAATGCCAAGAAAACTGCTAATGGGGATCCCATACAGAAGAAATTCTCAACCTAAAATGATAAAGTCATCTTAAAGTTTAAAAATGGTGAAGTGTTATTTTTCAACAAAATTTGGGCATGACAATATATGGCAAAATACAAATAATAAAATTATCTCTGAGTATATTCATTTTTAATAAGAGTTATCCAGATGGGCTCTGCTACCCCTTAACCATTCTAGAATAATCTATTTCCATGAGACACTTCATTATCTTTAAATCTAACACAAGTTGAATACAAGGAAGATAAGGATCATTTTCTTAAATATTTGTATACACTAATCAAATATTTATTGAGGTACTACTTTGTGCGAAGTAATACGCTAGGTGCTGTGATGGATATAAAGACCAATAAGGCACAGCTTCTGCACCCAAAGTTTACAGTCCTGTGGGTAAAGCAGAATAAAATATGTGCATAACAGAGGGAAAGAATGCTTTAAGAGAGTGAAAAAAATAATTCCAACTTTGAAGGCTTTACAGAGGAGGTAGCATTTGCATTGGCCAGTAAAAGACGAAAAAGCTTTCTACAGCTGAGGCTGGATATTGGTGCTGGAAAGAATAACATTCCAGACTGAGAACCAAATGAATTAAAGCCAAGGTGGGAAATAACTTGGTTTATTTTATTTCATTATTATTTTTTGAGACCGAGGCTCGCTCTGTCACTCAGGCTGGAGTGCAGTGGTGGTGCGATCTCAGCTCACTGCAAGCTCCGCCTCCAGGGTTCACGCTGTTCTCCTGCCTCAGCCTCTCGAGTAGCTGGGACCACAGGCGCCCTCCACCGAGCTCGGCTAATTTTTTTTTTTGTATTTTTAGTAGAGACAGGGTTTTACCGTGTTAGTTAGGATAGTCTCGATCTCCTGACCTCGTGATTCGCCGGCCTCGGCCTCCCAAAGTGCTGGGATTACAGGCGTGAGCCACCGTGCCTGGCCATAACCTGGTTTATTTTTGAGAATAAAAGGTCTGATAGGCTGGGTGCGGTGGCTCACGCTTGTAATCCCAGCACTTTGGGAGGCCGAAGTGGGTGGATCACAAGATCAGGAGTTCGAGACCAGCCTAGCCAATATGGTGAAACCCCATCTCTACTAAAAATACAAAAATTAGCTGGGCGTGGTGGCAGGCGCCTGTAAAACCAGCTACTCGGGAGGCTGAAGCAGGAGAATCACTTGAACTGGAGAGGCAGAGGTTGCAGTGAGCCAAGATCACGCCACTGCACTCCAGCCTGGGGGACAGGGCAAGACTCCGTCTCAAAAAAAAAAAAAAAAAAATGATGGTAGAGATGAAACTCAAATTCTACAATGGGATTACTCCAAAGACCATAGTCTTATGGCTTTGAAAAATATGTTATAACTTACCATATGGTATTAAATGTATGGTGTATGTGTGTGTGCGTGTGTGTGTATATATATATCTTAAACACTTTGTAAGTAATGGAGATAGATTCAATTAAAAAACTCCTCATGTTTTAAAGCAATTTCTGCATCATTCCACATCTTAACCTGTGTGTTAAGTTCTTGTGATAAAAGAAACACATTTCAAGAAGAGGTAATATAGTATACTAGACATGAGCAAATATTCAACAGGAAATGAGTATTAGGAAACTTATGACATTTCCCATTTAACACTGCAAACAAGTTATTTGTTATTCAGCTACAGGGTATGTCCTTTCCGATAGTCTAGTCAATGCTGACACCTCTGCCACATTTTCCTAAAACACTGCTTTCAACAGGTAATTATGATACTTAAAAATCCTGCAAAGCTTCCCAATGCCCGTATCAAATACAAGTTGATTATTTCTAGCTATTCCTGCTCTCTTACTGTCTCCTTGTTCTGACTCCTGTATATTCTAGCTAAACTAAGTTTGCTCGCCCAGCTCCAAGCTAACCCTGTGCACCTCTGTCTTGTGCTTTTGTCATATATTGTTCATCCATTGAAATGCCAGCTTTCCATCCCTGGAATCATTACTCATATACTTCCTCTGATTTTTTCTCACCACTGACCAACTAAGTGGTCATTATGATTTCTTAATTCTAAATAATAAATATTTCTCATCAGTCTCTATTTTTCTTTACCACTATTCTAGATTAGTTGATGTTTCTTGGGGTATATGAAGTTATACCCCTCCATGCCTCTGTTTATGCCATTCCTCTTAAACAGAATAGCATCTCTCCTTTCTTTTGCTGGGCAATATCTAATTTACTGAGACCAAGTACAAATATCACTCCTTTGTAAACCTTTGCAGGCAAAGTTAGAACCTCCCTCTCGTACGTATATTGTTCTGTATACTGATAATAGCATTAATAATACTGTGTTGTACAACCTGAGGACTAGGGAACTGACTTGTCTATTCTTTTCTTTGTACAACCAGAAACTAGCAGTGTCCAACATATAGTATATGTTGAATAAACATTTATTTTGAAAGAACAATAAACTTTCATTTGAATCCTAACGGCATATTTCAAATAACATTAAAAAAAATACTGAGATCAATGTTGAAGAACACATTGCTCTTTCCTTACCTTAAATTTTAAGGCAGGTGTTTGTGTCATAGATGATGCTTTCAATCCATGCAGCCGTTCTTCTATTTCCTTTAGCCTAAGAAGGGGCATGAGATTATATACACATACTTATTTATAATTTCATAAATATTAGATGCTTGCTAGCTTACTAAAGTATAAAGATGCAGATGATGATGGCCCATTATCTCTCACATTAATCCTGGTTGACAGTATTTAATAAATGTCTCTGCCATAGTACAGAAAGTGTATAAAAATTTATGAAATAATTAGTAAAAGTACCCCCAGTTGTCATGATACCTGCTGTTAATAGCTTTTTTTGTAGTAAAATGTGAGTCACATACAAGCACATATACACCTTTAAAAAAATTATACCAAATGGTTAATACCATATATACTGTTCTATCTCTCTTTTCTATACTTAAGACTTTAGAGATCTTTTCATTTCATTGCCTCCTGACCTACTTCAATTTTTTTTAACAACTATGACTGTCCAAAATACAGGTGAACCATAGTCTAACCCTTCTCTGTGATGAACATCATTTTCAATTATAATGTTTCATAGCTACTTACATTTAGTAAATATGGAATTAAGTTATTATTATTATTTTTAAAGCTATACTTGGCCAGGCACAGTAGCTCGTGTCTGGAATCCCAGCACTTTGGGTGCCTCAGGTGGGTGGATCACTTAAGGTCAGGAGTTCAAGACCAGTCTGGCCAACATGGTGAAACCTCATCTCTACTAAAAATACAAAAATGAGCCGGGCGTGGTAGCAGATGCCTGCAATTCCAGCTACTGGGGAGGCGGGGGCAGGAGAATCACTTGAACCTGGAAGACAGAGGTTGTAGTGAGCTGAGACTGTGCCACTGCACTCCAGCCTGGGCAACAGAGCAAGACTCCGTCTCCCCCCCCAAAAAATCTGTTATTTGCCATGCTTTTTTTTTTTTTTTTTTAAAGTTTTACTGGATTTATACATCTAAAATGCTGCTCCAGTCTTGCCAAACATGACATTTTATTTCAAAACTATCAATTATTTTGACACTATATTTATGTGTCTAGCCTACGGTACTTAAGATTCTAAATGAAATCCTTAGTTAACATCTATAAGACAAAAACAAAACGAGTAAAACTTTTAGTCAATTAGCACATTTGTTTTAATATGCTAGTAAATTATCAAAATGAATGATTTTTCATTGTTATATTAGAATTAATCAGATAAAGAGAACAAAGAAGATAAGGCATGTAACTAGAGATGAAGATAGGAATGTAGCAAATAATTAGAAGATAGTATCGGGAAGGCCACAAATGATTAAATTATAAAATCTATTTATAATTATGTAACAAATACAATTATGTTTATATATATAACATATGTAAAAAAAAATTTGCCAAAAAAAGTGCTTAAAAATTATTTTCAGAACAATAAGAAAGGTAGAAACCCACCTCGAAAGGTCAGTAAAACTATGAAAGATTATAAACTGGTAAACATTTTCAATAAGGATTCTATGCAGTGACTAAGCTTGGAATAAGTTTTAAATTTCACTCCTAACAAATTGTGAAGAAAAGATGAAAGGAAAACAAGGAGAATAACAAAAGAATTTATTTTATGCTACAGGAAAATGCATGTAATTAGCACGAAAATCAACAGTCTCTAGCTTGATTACACGTGCTATGTAGTGATCGTTGTATCCTAAACAATGCATTATTTCTTTATCATGAAATTCTTAGTTTTCTCCTAAGAGGTTCAGTAATTCCATAAAGACATGTAAAAATTTTTCAAAAGATTAGGATATTTTACCGTCGTTTTGTTATATAGAGTTCATCAAGAAGATGTCGTTCTTCATAGCTCATCCATCGTTCATCAGGCAACTCTTCTTCCTTTTGCAGCAACTGTTCATAGAGTCGAACTGGATTCCAGCCAGTCATTATGTCATAAGTAATTACACATCCCAAGGAATGTGATACTATTGAGACTTTACCCCCTTTTTCTTCAAAGTCTGGATTCCGAGAACAGAAAAGGGAATATAATCGATTCAGCTCTTGCTGAAGGCCTTTAACTAGCTGTTTGAAATAAGAAAACATTATCATATTAGAGTTGGCACTGACTACTATACACTTATTCTAAACTCAAATACATTAAGGTAGAAAAACATACATTACTGATTAAACATACCTAGGTTATTAAAATTAACTTAGGTCTTTCAAAATCTTGCAGGAATGAAGGTATACATACTATTATAATCCATATCATCACTAAGAATATAGGCAGATATTACATAGATCCTTTTGTAGTCCTTAAACCTAAAACTGTATAAGCCAGTAGTTCCCTAGATTAAAAAAAAAAAAAAAAAGTTCTACGCAGATACCAGTAAGATTTTCAAAGACCCCTGCAAATTTCTTTTTTGTTGTAACTTACCTACATGCAATTCTAAATTTTTGTACCTTGCAGATTTTAGTCAGTAAATTTTAGAAAATGAGTATCTGCGCTTATGATAATAGGTATATTAACATATTATAAATTATTGTGCTTTTAGATAGAGTAATGTAATAAAAGGCCACTGTATGATTGAAGAAAAAACTGAAGTTGATCTACTGGATATTTCAAAATTCCCACTAAGTTGGCAATACAGATATAAAAGTAAAAAGTTGCTTTCTATGTCTGAAAAGCAGGGCTATTTTAAGTTTAGAGGTTAATAATGTGGGGAGTATTTTCGTAATTTTTCTTTTTAAAACTGCTTTCTTTGAAATTAAGCTTTAACAAATATTACTGAAATATTCCATAAAGTCAGAATAAGGTTCTCTTGTTACCCAAACCCACCCTGGGCCCTGACCTGAGTTTTAAGGCAGTCTTCTCTTCTTCCTACCACTGCTTACTTCTATTTGATTATGAATTTCCTGCTGGATGTTCAATTTCTCATTTCAGTACTTCTTAATATACCAGCTGCTACTCTGACATATAAATATTAGTTATTTGTTGCTTCCATTTTCAGGCTTGTTACTATGTCTCAAGAGAAAACTAGCCACTATCAACTTTTATTGAAAATTCTTTATCTGCTGACACAACCTGAAAATCATTCTTTATGTACTTTATGATTGGCACAGTTAGCAGTAACATCAATAAAGGGATGATGGTCTCTGTTGACATCTCAGAGCTTCACAATGCAATACTGGTTAAAGCTAAAGGTCTAGTCAAAGCTCTGAAACTATCATGTCTGATGAAATATATTCAGCTGATGAAGAAAGAAAAGGATAAGACAAGCTTGCAGCATGTGGAAGGATGATAAGCTGCCTTTTCTCTAGGGAGAAATGCCAAAGTTTTATTTTAATTAGACTCTTTTTTTCATCAGGAAGTAAAAAAGAATTACACGCTTTAGTGCAATAGTTCTCCAATTTGCAACATGCATCAGAATAACCCGGAGGGCTTGTTAAATACAGATTTCTAGGTACCATCCCAGACTTTTTGATCCCGAAGTGCTGAGATGTGGCCTGGGAATTTGCATTTCATTATGCTCCCAGAAGATGTTGATGCTATTGGCCTGAGGACCACACCTTAGAAACTACTGATTTAATGGCAATGTACATAAACATCTTCTAAGACATGGGTTGTAAGTAAAACTCTAATTAATATAGTTTCAGGAATATGCAGTGTGAAATACTATATTGCTGTTTGAAGGGAGCTATAATATGATTTGGATTTGGCTTTGATAACAATATCAACCAATCCTTAAAATTTCATTATTTTCCTGATTTACAATCTACATGAGGTAGGTACAGAGAAGGGTAACGCTTAGATAAAATAATTTCCTTTAAAAGCAGCAGTTCTTAATCGTTTTTATTTTTGAAGACCTTGATTTTAAGACTTGTACCATGTAAATCTCAAAGCACTAACAGGTACATACTTTAGTACTCTGATAAAACGTACCCAATCTTTTTGTTTTTATAAAATACCAGCCTACTCCCATATTAAAGTTTTTTTTTAAAAAGGAAATAACACTACCAGTAATTAACCTATTTCATATTCAAAAATTTTAAAACATCTCTCACTACACCAAATACTTCATTAGTTTGGCAATCACATATGGGTAAAAAAACAAGATCAAATTATCTAAGGCAGAGAAAGTCTATTTGATACTAAAATATTTCACTATGGAATGAGGCATAGCATGGACAGTTTCTGAAGAGCTGATGATGTCATCTGTTTTAATAATTATACACTTGAATAGAAATGGCCTTTGTATTTCCTTATTAGAGCATATCTGGATATGGTAGCATTTTCTTTTTCTATTGCTTATGCATATATATGGGACATCTGTGGTCAGACATTATGATTCTGAAAGTCAACTTTTTAAACAGCTTTGTACTACCTCTAAATGCTTCTGTATCTCATCTGCTCATCAGTGAAAGGAGAAATTCATATCTATGTTGTATCCAACAAGTTTACTCTAATTGGAATTTTTTTTCTTTTCCTTCTCGTTTCTGATCCAATTATATTCTCCCAATTAGGATCCCTTTGTGACCAACTGTATTCATTTGGGACATCTCAGCCAAGATTAACAATATACCCTGGGATCTTAACTTTATTATCTATTAGATCTACAATATGATCTAATCAAGTCAGCAAACCTCTTACACAGTAAGCACTGGATAGCTTTTTAAAAGTTTAAAACAATTTCTAATTTCCATGACCACTGCTCAAGAGTAAAAATTTATGAAGGAAATGAACATAAGGAGGAAAAACCAGGAGTTTCAAGAGTTGAGTCCAAACACACAAAATATGGCTGAGGAATAGAGTTAGTCCTTTGCTCTCCCTGCTTCAAGAAATTGTGATGAGAAAATGTAATTTAGAGAGTTCTACTCGTAATTTAGAGAGTTCTAGTCATATATATCAATTAAATAATTCAAATAATGTCAAGATACAGCTAGGACAATTCTCTATATAATTCTTCATTTTTAAAAGCTATTGAAAAGAGTGTTCAGATTTACACAAGATGTACAGTTCTCTCTGGATTTCTTGTGTTACTTTAGGGTTGAAGTAAGGGCCAAAGGCTCTCTGATGATCTCTTGATAGTCTGAAATTAATTTTTTTGGTTGATTTTTTTAAACTGGTCCTCAGAAAGTCATCTGAGAAGTACTGATTGATATACACAACTTTTCCCCTAACCATGACTTTTCAGGAATTATTAGGAAAACCATTAATTAGGGTTCTCCCATGAGCACGTAAGAATGTGAGAGTTAAAAGGGACCTCAGCGATGATCTAATTTAAACTGCTTTGAAGCTAGGAGTCCCTTCAGTAGCATCCCTGAGAAACGGTCACTCAGTCTCTATTTTAGTGCATATCTCCATTTTTAAAGTGTCCACTTCTATCTTTAGAGACAGCTTTGTTACTACACAGCTCCGTACAGTAAACAAACATGTTCCTTCCCATATTTTCTATCCACTGACCTTTACTTTTTAGAGTTAACAGAATAAGTCTATTAAAAATATGGTGGCCCTTGAAATACATAAATACAAATATACACGTAATCAATCATAACTTGAATGTCTAAAGACCATGAATTGTACTGGAAACTTTATACACATTTCATCTTTAATCCTAATGACAAACTTTATCAGTACATATTTTATCCCATTTTATAAGTGGGGAAGCTAAGAAAGTGAGAAATTTGATCTAAGAACACAGAGCTGGTTAAGTGGCAGGTTTTGTTGTTGTCGTTGTTTTTGTTTTTTTTAGATGGAGTTTCCCTCTGTCACCCAGGCTGGAGTGTAGTGGTGCGATCTTGGCTCACCGCAACCTCCGCCTCCCAGGTTCAAGTGATTCTCCTGCCTCAGCCTCCTGAGTAGCTGAGATTACAGGTGTGCACCACCATGCCTGGCTAATTTTTGTATTTTTAGTAGAGACGGGGTTTCACCATGTTGGTCGGGCTGGTCTCCAATTCCTGACCTCAAGTGATCTGCCTGCCTTGGCTTCCCAAAGTGCTGGGATTATAGAAGTGGCAGGCTTTGAATCTCCATCTATTTGACTACAAAGGCTCAGAGAAGAAGAGGGGAAAAGGCTCTTTAAAATGCCTCACAAATAAACCAAACAAGGTTCATTCACCAGGCATGTGACTTACTCCAAATCATTCCTTCTCTAAGGAAACATATATTTTTAAATAATTTATCCTAGAATATTGCCTAACACCAATCTCATGTTAATGGATTTTAATTTACAGAATCAACTTCTCTTTTTAAAAATAGGAATACGCCAGGCACAGTGGCTCACACCTGTAATCCCAGCACTTTGGAAGGCTAAGGTGGGAGGATCACTTGAAGTCAGGAGTTTAAGACCAGCCTGGGCAACATGGTGAAACCCTGCCTTTACTAAAAACAAAAAAACTGGCTGGGTGTATTGGTGCGTACCTGTAGCCCCAGCTATTCAGGAGGCTGAGGCGTAAGAATCACTTGAGGCCAGAAGACGGAGGCTGCAGTGAGCTGAGATCGTACCATTGCACTCCGGCCTCAGTGATACCCTGCCTCCAAAAAAAAAAAAAAAAAAAAAAAGGTTTGCCCTCCTCTCACTTAGGAAGCATCCCTTTTGTTCTTCACAATGCCTTAAGCAGTGTTTTCCCAGAATTCCTGGGATAGTATCAAGTAGGGGAACTGTTAAAAATACAAAATCACGGGCTCCATATCAGAACCACCGAATGAGAATCTCTGGGAGATCTGGGAAACTATTCCTTTCCTTTTTTTTTTTTTTTTTAAAATGAGATGGGCTCTCCCTCTGTGGCCCAGGCTGGAGTGCAATGGCGTGACCTCGGCTAACTGCAACCTCCGCCTCCCGGGTTCAAGAGATTGTTCTGCCTTGCCCTCACGAGTAGCTGGGACTACAGGTGTCTGTCACCATGCCTGGCTAATTTTTCTATTTTTAGTAGAGATGGAGTTTTGCCATGTTGGCCAGGCTGGTCTGAACTTCCAGCCCCAAGTGATCTGCCCGTCTCGGCCTCCCAAAGTGCTGGGATTACTAGCATGAGCCACCATGTCCGGCCTCTTTTCTTTTTTTGAGATGGAGTCTCGCTCTGTCACCTAGAATGGAGTGCAGTGGCGCGATCTCGGCTCACTGCAAGCTCCGCCTCCCGGGTTCATGCCATTCTCCTGCCTCAGCCTCCCAAGTAGCTGGGATTACAGGCACTTGCCACCACGCATGGCTAATTTTGTATTTTTAGTAGAGATAGGGTTTCTCCATGTTGGTCAGGCTGGTCTCAAACTCCTAACCTAAGGTGATTCACCTGCCTAGGCCTCCCAAAGTGTTGGGATTACAGGTGTAAGCCACCGAGCCCGGCACGGCCTCCTCTCATTTGAAAATAATTTCAAATATATAAAATGTTGCAAAATAAAAATAACACAAAGATCACTCATATAACCTTTACCCAGGTTCACATATTGTTAGCATTGTATCCCACTTGCTTTATTCACTTGTTCTGTTTCTATGATAAACACATAAACCCTCACCTTTTTTGGGAATCATCTGAGGATATATTATATATGTCACGGTCTTTTACCCCTAAATTCTTCAATTTAGATATGGCATTAGCTATATGTCTCTTTAGCATCCTTTAATCAGGAACATTTTCTGCAGCCACTCTGCCTTTATGATACTGATTTTCTTTTTCTTTTTTTTTGAGACGGGGTCTCACTGTCACCCAGGTTGGAGTACAGTGGTGTGAGAACAGCTCACTGCAGCCTCGACCTCCCAGGCTCAAGGAATCCTTTCTGGCCTCAGCATTCCGAGCAGCTGGGACTACAGGCCCAAACCACCATACATGGCTGATTTTTAAAAAATTATTTTTGGTAGAGACGGGGTCTGGCTATGTTGTCCAGGCTGGTCTAGAACTCCAGGGCTCAAATGATCCTCCTACCTTGGCCTCACAAAGGGCTGGGATTACTGGCATGTGCCACTGAACCTAGCCTGATAATGATATTTTTAAAGAATACAGTGTCATTCCTACTTTTTATTACAACATCCTCATTTTGTGTTTGTCTGATGTTTCCTCATTGTCAGAATACTGTATAAGTGATATGTTCTCCTCTGTATGTCATATCCAGAGGTGCATAATGTCCATCTGCTCCTCAGGAATACCCAGTTTAGGTATTGCTTGATTTCTCCAGTGTATAATTATTGTTGCTCTTTCTTAAACGAATAATCAGTTTGTGGGGATATACTTTATGACCATGTAAATATCCTGCTCCTCATCAAAATACTGCCTTCAATTTAGTATTCATCAATTTGTGTCCAGTCTTCTCTTACCTAATCCTACCATGATAGCTGTAAAATGGTTTTCCAACTCCAGGATTCCCTCCATCAGCTGGCCTTTGGCATTCTACTGTAAGCAAGGATTCTCCTTTTTCCCCATGTATTTATTTATAGTCAATATGAACTTCTAATAATTTTTTCAATGATTTATAAATAATACTTTTGGTGCTCAAATTGTTCCAGATTTGGCCAGTGAGAGCTGCTTAATTTGGCACTGTGTTCCTGTGACCTACCCCATAATTCTTTTGAGCATCTTCCTACCTTCTGTCATAACAAGTTGTTCCAGCCCCAGAATCAGCCATTTTCCTGAGGAACCCTGATTTTCCTCAGTGGGAAATAATAGCGCTAGAGGAAGAGATCTGGGTGCTAGGTGTGCTCGATTAGGGTGTCTTTGCTTATTGGCCACTTCGGTGGGCAAGGTTAGGAAGTACATGTGTGAACAGGCATACCCTGTTTTATGGCACTTTGTAGACAATGCATTTACAAATTGAAGGTTTGTGGCAACCCTGCGCTGAGTAAATCTACTGTTGCCACTTTTCCAACAGTGCTCACTTCATGACTGTGTGTATTTTATAGCAATAAAGTATTTTAAAATTAAGGTATGTATACTTGTTTAGACATAATGCTGTTGCACACTTAAAAGAATACAGTATAGCATAACCATAATTTTCTATGCACTGGGAAACCAAAAAATTTGCATGACTTGCTTTATTGTTTTTATTGCTTTATTGTGACATTCACTTTATTGCGGTGGTCTGAAACCAAATCTACAGTATCTCTGAGGTATGCCTGTATATATACATATTCACTTACATATATAAGTAATACTCACAACACACATGCATATTTTAGAAATTGTTGAATTTACAATGATACCCTCAAATTCCAGTACCCGCCACCCTTACCCTGGGTTTATTTTTGCTGTTATTTTTAATGAGTATAGAAATGATTCTCATCAGGGATGTTTGAAAATCACTGCTAAAGATTGCTGATGAATTTCAGTCACAAGTTCTCATGCTCTCCCATGAAATTCATCTGGATCAAAAGACAAACTAATTCAAAGGACCAGGTGTTCCCTTTGCCCCCCATTTATCATAGATATTGGTTCCCTCTTCCTACTATCTATTTTATTCAGTTCCATTCTGAGGACAATTATCTTTCCACATGTAAGAGCATTACAGAAAGTGACCATTTGCTCAGTCACCACTAGCCAATGACCAGAGCTTTGAGCCCTCTTAGGGGTACCACCAGCCATATATATGCAGGTATGTGTATGCGAATGGTAACATGTGCTCTGATATCCTCCTCCCTGCACTCTGACTGGTTTCACTTCTAATATTATAGTCTGTGCTATACAACTCCAGAAGGGAATCGTAAACATACCAAAAATTTATAAGTATAATGCATTATTTTCCTTATGTTCCACTCTCTTCCCCTACAAAAATCTGCTTCCCCTTCCTCCATTTATAGTTAATATCAGAACCATCTACGAGTTGCCTAAGCTAGAAATTGTAAGCATCATCTGTCTCTTCCCTTCCTGTATCACCCATAACAAATCATTTCAAGACCACTTAATTCTATCATATTTTGAATCTATCTCTTCTCTTTATTCCTATTAACACTATTTTGGGTTAGAACTTTGTTATCGCTCACTTGAATTTATAAAGATAGAATTGGGGTATGGGATATAACTGTTTTTTCCTTTTCTCATCCTCAAGAACATAAAAATACTGGAGAGAAATGAGACACAAACAACACTATCTGTTACTTCCTTTGCCAAGTCTATGCCACTTTACTAGCTTAAAACAACAAAATGTGTCAAAATGTGCTCAGAAAATATTTGGCAAATTACATTTATAAGTTAATACATATAAAACAATAAACCTGTTAACTCTGAAATACTTTACATGTCTATTATAAAGATAGTTATAGGTTATGGAACCTTAAGAAATCTAAGATCTTTATACAGAAAACATATACACAAAATCCTACTGTCAGGCTCCACTCCATACTTAGTTTTTCAAAGCTTACTTAGGAATATTTTTAGATTAAAAAAATTGATTAAAAAAAGCTCCCACAGAAAACATCAAACCCTTCTTTCTCTTATGAAAGCAGAGGTATCTATAGGCAGCAACATGTCTGTTTCAGCATTGAAGAATTTTACTCAGAATTCAAAAAACTAAAATGATTTGATATTATAGTACCTGTAATAATAGTAATTCTTGACTGCCATGTGCCACATGTTAATATAAGCATTACCTCAATTAATCTTTACAAGAATGCTATGAAGTAGCTACTTGTTAGAATATCCACTTTGCAGATACAGAAGCCATACAGAAATTAAGTGTTACAGTGGGACTGGAATCAGGCAGTCTATCTCTAGAGCCCATATACACTTTGCAAAAAGTAATTTCTACTGCATGGTTTTTAGAACAAAAATTGGGGCCATATATGACTATGATGAAATATGGAAATGTAATTTATCTTAAGTACTATAACAATAAGCCTAAATGCTTTTTTCAGAGGGAAAAAAAGAGTAATTGCAAAAATTTCCATGGATTTCTCTTCCTTCCACACATTTCATAAATATGGACCTATGTATTGTAATATTTTAACCTTTCTTGAAGGCAGAGACTCCCCCTTATACAAGATCCTTGTACAGTATCTTATATATAGTTCTCAATAAACACATTTTCAATAAACATGTAGACCATATTCTTAGTTCAAAACACCTTTAGCCAACTGATTCAGTATACATAAATATTATCAAATCTTACCTGGGATTCCTGATAAATAAATTTTACCAACGTGACAGATCTTACTTTCAAACACTTGTACTCATTTTCCCTGTCTCCCTGCTAATGAAGGGTAAGAGTCTGCAGTAAAGTGGCCCCCTGTTAGCCTGTGTTTGGCACAGAGTAGGGCTCACTAAATATTTACTGATTAAAGGCCCAGGAAAGTCAAAATAATCCGCCAATAAATAACAGAGAGACTGGCTATCTTGTGAACACAGAGGAGAGAAGTGGTAAACAGTGTAAGCTGTGAAGCTATATTGCCTGGGTTCAAATACTGGCTCTGTCACTTATTAAGCGAGACACAATAAGCAAGCCTTAAAATCTCTCTTGGCATCAGTTTCCTCATTCTTCAAATGAGGATACTAATCATACCTACTTCACAGGATTTTTTAAAATAAGGATTAAACAAGTTAACACGTTAGGCAATTAACAAATGTTAGTTATTCCTACTAAACAGAATTCCTTTCCCTCTTATCAATAAAGTGACAAAATGCATTTGGTGGAGATTCTCTCATCTTCTTGAATAAACCTTCACTTCTTGCCCCAGTGTTACTCTTGGGAGGCATCGGCTCCACTACCATTTGAAAACTGTACGAATTCATTACAGAAGTGAAGCAATAAATGTCCATCATATACAAAAAATGTAAAGGACATTTTATGTCTAAAACTCTTTTGTGAAGACAACAGTCACAGATACAATCAGATTTATGAACACTGTTACTTCTCAAAGAGCTATTTTCTAACCAGTTCCCCACCTGAGACTATCTGTTTCATTAACGGTCCTAATGTCTTGTTTGAAGACTATCAAATTTATTAAAAGTAGGCTATTTATAATGAATTCCTGTAATTTCTCATTTGCTTAAAAAATGTAAAAATTCAGGACATTTGTAAGTTATCACTAAAAAATACCCACCAGCAAGATAATCATGATACTTACTTCATCTCTATAAAGCGGACTAGTATAATACATTATGTCCATTGCACTGCTGTTCAGCATATCCCTTAAACCTCGTACTTTGTCAGGAGTAATGGAATCAACAGTGTCTACAAAAACAAGCAAAAAAACCAAGTAAATTAAACTTATAGAAAGTCTCTGTTATACGGAAATAATAGCGAAGAAAATTACATTGCCTGAAATAGTAACTATTTAACATTTAAATATTCAAGACCAGCTTTGGCTCTAATGAATCTTCCCTTCCTGTAAAATACCACAAGAAAAAAACAGTAAAAGACAAAATAGAAGATGAAAAGAAACATTAAAGGATGAAAGCCGTTATCAAATCTATAAAGCGTCACCCTTTTTTGTATGTTATGGCTTTTGTATGAAATTCAGGGGTACCCAGAGCAAAACGAGGCCACATATTTTAGAACAAGTGTCAAAACACAATCCCAAGTCTTTTTGTACCTCCTTTTCTGTTTCCTCTCCTTTTTGAGATGGAGTTTTGCTCTGTCCTCCAGGCTGGAGGGCAGTGGGGTGATCTTGGTTCACTGGCTCAAGTAATTCTCCTGCATCAGCTTCCTGAGTAGCTGGGATTACAGGCGCATGTCACCCGCCCAGCTACTTTTTGTATTTTTAGTAGAGATGGGGTTTTACCATGTTGGCCAGGCTGGTCTCTAACTCCTAACCTCAAGTGATCTGTCTGCCTAGGCCTCCCAGAGTGCTGGGATTACAGTTGTGAGGCATGCACCTAGCCTGTTTTTTTGATCTATGCACCTTCAGCTTGGCAATACACATGTAGACTGCCTAGAGCCACTGGTGGCAACCAGCAACAAATCAAAAAGTCATCCTACAATTTGCATCTATCTTTAGTGAGCCAAAGATTCTGTGGGCAAGAACTGTCAGATCACAAATATGCACAAAGGCAAATAAATCAGCAATTTTATCAGTAAACAAGATAAAGGTGGTGTAATTTACTCTCTTGAAAAAAATTGCTACATAAACTGATTTTCAAACCAGTACACCCTTCCACGAGTTATGCTAACCTATGGGAATTCTACCATGGAAAGATTATTCTATTAGACACCTAATAAAATTATTAGAGATACGGAAAATTTTACATTTCTTATAGAAATACAAAGCACTATACTTGGATGAATACTGTGATTTGAAAGCACAAGGAGAGCAGAAGGCATATAATTTTAGTGAAACAAAATTTCTTTTACTCCTTTTCACTTTATTGGCTTAGGTTATTTTATTTATTCCTCCACTTTAATACAATGTAATAATAACAGGAAGGCAAAGACAAGCAAAAGTTCTTTTTTTTTTTTTTTCAAAATTGTAAAGGGAAATATTGTTGCTGTTTGTGGTTGCACAACATATTTACAGGCTGTACCTATTTTTAAATTGTAAAAGTGAAAGGTGTACTACCATGCTGATCTGAAAATACTTCAAATGTCATTTTAATGCATTTCCAAAAAAAGTTTTTACTGTGAAATACAGACACATATAAATAAAGGTATTTAATTATGAATGGGCAGTTTAAAGAATAATTCATAAAAAGAAGAACATGTTCATACCATCTAGTTTAAGAATACTGCCAGTATCTTACAAACCCACCATATATTCTGAAATGATCACAGGCCTCTCTAGCAGAGAGAGAGAAGTAACTACAGGTAAGAGGTTTGTATTAATTGTGCTTTTCCTTTTCCTTATAGATTTACTACATGTCCAATAATATTAATAACTGTACCCAATTACTTCTACAGAATTTACTATGTGCCAGAGCCTAAGTATTTTACCTCGTTCTGACCACTGTGTAAATTGAGGTATTATCTATGGTTTGCTTGCACCCTTCCACCTAATCTTATGTTTCTGAGATTCATCCAAGTTGATGCATATAGCTGCAATCCACTCTTTTTCACTGTTGTATAATATGCCACTCTATACCTATATCAAAATTTATCCATTCTCTTTCTAGAGTTATTTGAGTTTCTGGTTTTTTGCTACTACTTATAAATCATGATCCTAAATAACACTGTTTTACATGTCTCCTGGTGCACATGTTTTTTTTTTTTTTTTTTTTTTTTTTTCCCGAGCCCTCTGTCGCCCAGGCTGGAGTGCAGTGGCCAGATCTCAGCTCACTACAAGCTCTGCCTCCCGGGTTTACGCCATTCTCCTGCCTCAGCCTCCCGAGTAGCTGGGACTACAGGCGCCCGCCACCTCGCCCAGCTGGTTTTTTGTACTTTTTAGTAGAGACGGGGTTTCACTGGGTTAGCCAGGATGGTCTCGATCTCCTGACCTCGTGATCCGCCCGTCTCGGCCTCCCAAAGTGCTGGGATTACAGGCTTGAGCCACCGCGCCCGGCCGGTGCACATGTTTAAGAGTTTCTTTAGAGTATATCTCTAAGAAGTGGAACTACTGTGTCAAAGGGCACATGCACCTTCAACTTTATAAGATGATGTTAAATCTTCCAAAGTGACTATACCAAGTTTCATTCCCAACAATAGTGAATGAAAACTCTCACTACTATACAACCCCAACAACACTTGGTATTGTCACTTTCTTAAATTTTTGCTTGATGGGTATGAACGATACTTCACTGTGGCTTTAATCTGCATCTCCTTGATTACTAGAAAAAAATATACATACATAAATTTAAAAAATCTTTTCTTTCCCACTTAAGTTTCTTGTCCTTTATTCTGGATATGAAACCTTTGGCGGTTATATCTGTTGCTCTGTTATAACATCTTTTTCTCAGTTTGTGGCTTGTCTTTCTTTTTTTATGGTCTACTGGTAAAGAGAAGTCCTTAATTTTAATCTAATTAAATTTGTTAGTTTATAGTTGCATTTTTTTTGTATATTAAGAATTCTTTACCTGCACCTTGAGGTTGTAAAGGTAGTGTTTTGTATATTTTTCTAAAAAGTTTTAAGGTCTTGGCTTTCATATTATCATGTTTTTGATCCATGTGAAATGTGAAGTAGAGATCATTTTTTACTTTTTTCCCCCATAGGACACCCAGTTACCATATGCCATTTATGGAACAGGCCATCCTTTCACCAACGATCTGTAATGCCAGGTATGACAGGTTTCCTGTTTAGGGAATCTCTAATCCGGTACACAGGTCTATTTGCCTATCCTTGTGCCAAGGATATTTACAGAAGTTTGAATACAGTACTAGGTATGGCTACCTAGTAGGTCAAGACTCTACCCCTCAAATCCGTCATTCTGTGTTTCGGCTATTTTCAGACCTTTGTTCCTTTTTTATTTCTTTTTTTTTTTTTTTTTTTTTTTTTTTTTTTTTTCAAAATTGTAAAGGGAAAT
>NW_012106475.1:3563036-3581577 GCF_000951045.1 Mandrillus leucophaeus | reverse complement strand
TTTTTTTTTTTTTTTTTAAATTTTATGGGTACATAGGAGGTATATACATTTATGGGGTACATGAGATATTTTGATACAGGCATGTAATACACAGTAATCACATCATGGAAAATGGGGTATCCACCCCCTCGAGCATTTATCCTTTGTGTTACAAACAATCCAGTACTACTCTTTTAGTTATTTAAAAATGTACCACTAATTTATTATTGATTATAGTCACCCTGTTGTGCAATCAAATACTAGGTCTTATTCATTCTATTTTTTTGTACTTATTAACCATCCCCACCTCCCCAGTATCCTTTCCAGCCTCTGATAACCAGCCTGCTCTCTATCTCCATAAGTTGTTTTGATCCAACAAATGAGAACATCTGCTGTTTGTCTTTCTGTGCCTGAGTATATAATGACCTCCCGTTCCATCCATGTTGTTTCAAATGACAGGATCTCATTCTTTTTTATGGCCAAATAGTACTCCATTGTACATATGTACTACATTTTCTTTATCCATGCATTTGTTGATAGACACTTAGGTTGCTTCCAAATCTTGACTATTGTAAACAGTGCTGTAACAAACACAGGATGCTGCAGACATCTATTCAATATACTGACTGCCTTTCTTTTTAATATATACCCAGCAGTGGGATTACTGGATCATATGGTAGCTCTATTTTTAGTTTTTCGAGGAACCTCCAAGCTGTTCTCCATAGTGGTTGTACTAACTTACATTCCTACCGACAGCGTACGAGGGTTCCCTTTTCTCCACATTTCACCAGCATTTGTTATTGCCTGTCTTTTGGATATAAGCCATTTTAACGAGGGTGAGATATGTCATTGTAGTTCTGATTTGCCTTTCACTGATGATCAATGACGTTGGCACCTTTTCATATGCCTGTTTGCCATTTGTATGTTGTCTTTTGAGAAATACCTACCAAATCTTTTGCCCATTTTTTTGATAAGATTATTAGATTTTTTTTCCTATACAGTTGAGCTCCTTATATATTCTGGTTATTAATCTCTTGTCAGATGGGTAGTCTGCAAATATTTTATCACATTCCGTGTGCTGTCTCTTGACTTTGATTGTTTAGCCCTTTGTTCTTTGATAATCATTTCAGAATCAGTTTGTCAAGTTTCATGGAAAAACTCTGGAAATCCTGATTGGAATTACATGGAATCTATAGATCGATTTGGGAGAATCCACACCTCTAGAATAACGAATTTTCCAATCTAAGGAAATTATCTTTAAGTTGTGTTTAAGGTCTTTTAATTGTTTAATTTGTAACACAAATATACTTCTTTTGCTAGATTTATTTCTTGGAACTTTGTATTTTTGATGCTATTTGTCTGTTCTTGGTATACGGAAATGCAATTATGTTTATATATGGAATTTCTATGTCACAACCCTAATAAATTACTTTATTAATTCTAATAATTTTTTTTTCTTTTTCTTTTTTCCCAGATATGGGGTCTCTGTTACCCAGGCTGGAGTGCAGTGGTTATTCACAGGTGTTATCCCACTAATGATCATCACAGGAGTTTTGGCCTGCTTTTTCTCCAACCTGGGCTCTTTCACCTCTCCCTGCTCCTGAAAGGTCATCATATTGATAGTGAACTTGGTGTGAACACCTGCTTGGCATAGTGCACTACAGCACAAAACTCCTGGACTCAAGTGATCCTCCTGCCTATGCCTCCGAGTAGCTGGGACTACAGCCACATGCCACTCTGCCCGGCCTAATAATTTTTCTGTATATTCTTTTGTATATTCTGAGTAGACAACCATATGACCTACAAATCAAAACAGATGTTTCTGAGTCTTTGTAACTATTATTTCTTTTTCTTATCTTACTGCACTAAGACTTTCAAGCAGAATGTTTAAATTATAAGAGTGGATATCTTTGGCTTATTCCTGATTTAAAGGAAATGGTTTTAGCCTTTCACTGCCAAAGAACACAATGATGTGTGCTGTAGGTAGATACCCTTTTAAAATTATTTTTAAATTTACACACAATAAAATTGACTCGCATGTGTAGTTTTACGTAACTACTGCCAGGATCAGGATATTGAACTGTTCCATCACCCTGAAAAACTTCTACATGCTGCTCCTATAAATTCAAATCCTCCCTGCTTCCCCTAACTCCTGCTAACCAATGATCTGTTCTCTGTCCCTGAAGTTTTGCCTTTTCCAAAATGTCATGAAAATGGAAGCATAAAGTATATAAACTTTCAAGACTGGCTTTTTTTTTTTTTTTTTTTGAGACAGGGTTTCACTCTGTTATCCAGGCTGGAGTGCAGTGGCACAATCTTGGCTCACTGCAACCTCTGTCTCCTGGGTTCAAGTGATTCTCGTGTCTCAGCCTCCCAAGTAGCTGGGATTACAGATGCCCACCACCAAGTCCGGCTGATTTTTTTTGTATTTTTAGTACAGACAGGGTTTCACCATGTTGGCCAGGCTGGTCTCAAACTCCTGACCTCAAATGATCCACCTGCCTCAGCCTCCCAAAGTGTCAGGATTACAGGTGTGAGCCACTGCGCCCAGCCTAAGACTGGCTTCTTTCACTCATCAGAATGCCTTTTATACTACCAAAGTAGCTTAAACCTAACAGAAATTACAAACTCAGGAGTTTTACTAAATAGTAATTCATCCATATTATATACTTTCCTGAGAAGCCTGAGCAATTTACCTGTATGAATGGGAGAAGTTCAAGGGATCATGTTGTTATTACACTAGAACTTTACATATCAACCACTGCTGCTGAGATCTGTTTTGGTCAATAACATTCCTTTTTTTTTTTTTTTTAAACTCATTACAATTTTTGATGCAATTTGGGTTTGATAAACTACAACTGACATTCCTAACTGACTGTGAGACAGAATCACAGACCTGGACGAGTCCTTATAAATCGTAACTGACTATGAGACAGAATCACAGACCTGGACAAATTCTTATAAATCACCCAGGGAGGCAGTTTAACACTGTGATAAACATAGAATCTGCCATCATACAGAGCTAGATTCTGCCTGCCACTCTTAAATTTGCCTTTTAGTGAGTTTCAGTTTTATCAGTAAAATGGAGAAAATATAGCAGGTATTTCATGAATTTTTGAGACAATTAAATGAGATACTCCATGCAAAATGCACAGCAGACTGCCAGGTACATAGCAAAAGTCTCCGCAAATGGCAGCTGCTAATATTATATCCAGTATAACAACTCTCACTTTGCAGATTATGTATATAATCAATCTAAACATTCTGTTTTTATGGTTTTAATATTTAACAGACATAACTTTGTGTAAAGAAAGACACATATTTTGGTTGATGACAGATCTTTAAGGAAGACAACTAAACTGATTTTATTTAAACAAATATACAAATTCTCTATGATAGACTGTAATTCACCAGCCCAGGGAACGTATGAAAAACAACAAAGGAAAAAAAAAACCCTGAGATTTTTATTTTCCGATTATGAGGGGAAAATTATTAGAAAGAAAAATGTAAGCTCGTATGGAATTGTGGAAAACAAATATTTTTAAAGTGATGACAAATCAACTTAGTGTCAAAAACTTTAGAAAACATTTTGTTCCCGCTATATCCCTCCACCCACCCTCACAATCCACAGAGGGCATGCATGAAAACAGTGCTATCTATGAAATCTATATAGTGGTTCAAATGATATTAGTCAGTATAATTATTTTAGAAATCAATGGATTTTATTTTCTTAAATAATCTAGAACAAAGGGTGAGTATACCTCAAGACAATTAAATGGAAGACACTATGTTCTCAATGAACAAGAAGTATTTTCTAAAACTTTCTGCATTTGTTTTGGTAAAAGTTTGCCATTGGCTAAATCATTCAATTTTTAAACAAAATATACCTCCATCAAGAGTAAGTTTTGACCGCCACTCAACAGGCAGAAATTCAACATGTGTTGCATAGTTGGAAAAATGCCTTTCTTCTATTTTTCTTGCAGCCTCTCTCATCCTAAACAAACAAAAATGCAAACAAAGCTTTATGAGAATAACTTCATATATAAATGTACATGAGATAGAATGTGTTTAATCATAACACTTCCATTTGCTTATAGCTTTATCCTAAATTTGCCATCTATGATTTCAAATATTCCAAGCTTTTACATTATATTCTAAATAATTATACATAAGAATTTTCAGTAGACAGAATGGCATAATGAATACCTCAGTGCCATCACCCAGCTCCAAATATTAGCAAGTCATGACCTATCTTGTTTCATCTATTGCTCTCTTCATCCTTTCCATAATATAAATTTTAAAATTTTATTTAAAATATGAAGATACTATAAAATTGACTCTTTTCCCCCTTTTGGTGTCAGTTATATAAATTTTAGCACATGTGCAGATTTGTGATTAGTATTACACAATTCAGAACAGTTCATCCAGAAAAACTCCCTCATGCTATTCCTTTAGGAGTCACTCCCTTCTCCCATATTTAAAAACAAATCCTAGATATTGCATTATTTTGTCTGTAGATAGTTTAGTATATATTTCTAAAATATAAGAAAAACATAACCTATTCAGTATTATCATACCAAAGAAATTAATCATTGTTTAATTTCAGCAAATACGTAGTTCAGTGGTCCTATTTTTCCAGTTGGACTATAAATATTATTTTATAATATTAAAATTTTTTTTACGCTTGTTTAAACTGAGCTCTAATTGCATGCACTGCAATTAAAAGACATGTCTCTACTACAGGCTCCTTTCTCTATTTTGCCTTGTAAAGGCATACCTTGTTTTACCGCATTCATTTTTTTAAAAAATTTGCACTCTGCAGATATTACCTTTTTCTCCACTTTTTAAAAAACTGAAGGTCTGTGGCAACCTTGCATGGAGCAAATCTATTAGTGCATTTTTCCAATAGCATGTGCTAACTCTGTGTCCGTCACATTTTGTAATCCTCACAATATTTCAAATTTTCTCATTATTATTACATCCACTCTGGCGAACTGCACCTGTATAAGATGAGCTTAATCGATAAATGTATGTGGTCTGACTTCCACTGACTGGCTATTCCCCAACCTTTCTCCTGCTCCAAGGGTTTCCGTATTATCCCTGAGACACAACAATATTGAGATTAGGGCACTTAATAATTCCATACTGGCCTCTAGGTGATCAAGTGAAAGGAAGAGTCGCACATCTCTCACTTCAAATAAAAAACCAGAAATGATGGAGCTTAGTGAGGGAGGTATGTCAAAAGCCAAGCATGCCAAAAGCTGAACCTCTTGCACCGGTTAGCCACTTTGTGAATGTAAAGGAAAAGTTCTTGAAGGAGATTAAAAGTACTACTCCAGTGAACACACAAATAAGAAAATGAAAAAACCTTACTGTTGATAAGGAGAAAGTTTTAGTGGTCTGGATAGAAGATCAAAACAGCTACAACTTTTCCTTCATTTAAGCCAAAGCCTAATCCAGAGCAAGCCTTAACTCTTTTCAATTCTAAAAGACTGAGAGAAGCAAAGAAAGTACAGAAGAAAAGTTTGAAGCTAGCAGGTTAGTGCATGAGGTTTAAGGAAAGAAGCTGCCTCCATAACATAAAAGTGTAAGGTAAGTGCTAATGTAGAAGTAGAAGCTGCATCAACTTAAGAAGATCTAGCCAAGATAATCAATGAAGGTTGTTACCTTAAACATATTCTCAACGTAGACAAAAAAGCCTTCTAATGGAAAAAGATGCCTAGGACTTTCACAGTTAGAGAGAAGAAGTCAATGCCTGGCTTCAAAGCTTCAAAGGACAGGCTGACTCTCTTGTGAAGAGCTAACACAACTGGTAACTTAAAGTTGAAGCCAATGCTCACTGACCATCCCAAATATCCTAGGGCCCTTAAGAATTATACTAAATCTACTGTGCCTGTGCTCTGTAAATGGAACAACAAAGCCTGGATAGCAGCACATCTTTTTTTACAGCATGGCTTACTGAATATTTTAAGCCCACTGTTGACACCTACTGCTCAGGAAAAAAAAAATGATTTCTTTCAAATGATTACTGCCTACTGACAATGTACCTGGTCACTCAAGAGCTCTGATGGAGATGTTCAAGGAGATGAATGTTGTTTTCATGCCTGCTAACACAATATCCACTCTGCAGCCCATGGATCAAGGAGTAATTTTAACTTTCGAGCCTTACATTTAAGAAACAAATTTTATAATGCTATAGCTGCTATAGATAGTGGATGAATCTGGGCAAAGTAAAGTGAAAATATTCTGGAAAGAACTCGTCATTCTAGATGCCATTAAGAACATTTGTGATTCAGTAATTCATGGGGGGTGAAAATCTCAACATTCCAGAAGTTTGGAAGAAATGGATTCCAACCTCATAAATGACTTTGAGGGGCCCAAGACTTCAGTGAGGAAGTGACTGCAGATGTATTGGAAATAGCAAGAGAACTAAAATAAGAAGAGTGTGAAGATGTGACTGAATTGCTGCAATTTCATGAGAAAACTTCAGAGGATGAGTAGTTGCTTCTTATGGATGAACAAAGAAAGTGGTTTGAGATGGACTCTTGGTGAAGATGTGAATATTGCTGAAATGGCAACAAAGAATTCAGAATATGCCATACACTTAGTTGATAAGGCAGTGGCAGGGTTTGAGAGGATTGATTCAAATTTTCAAGTAAGTTCTACAGTGGGTAAAATGCTCTCAAACTGTATTGCATGTTACAGGGAAATCTTTCTGAAAGGAAGAATCAATTGATGTGGCTAACTTCATTGTTGTCTTATTTTAAGAAATTGCCACAACCACCCCAAACTTTGACAACTACCATCCTGATCAGTCAGCAGCCATCAACATGAAAGCAAGACCCTTCAACAGCAAAAAGATGCTGTGAACTCACTGCAGCCTCAGATAACTGGTTAGCAACGTTTAGCAGCACAGCATTTTAAAATTAAGATATGTACATCGATTTTTAAAGACATTATGCTATCACATACTTAACAGTTTACAGTGTAGTGTAAACATAACTTTTATATGCACTGAGAAGCCAATTTGTGCAACTTGTTAATTATGGTATTTGCTTTATTGCAGTGGTATGGAACCAAACCCACAATATCTTTGAGGTATACCTGTAATTTTGTGTTTATGTTTCCTATAAAGTTACTCAGAGTCCGATTTTCATTCATTGCATCCCTATGGTGTTAACATGTTCTTTGTCCTGTTTCCCATAATTTGGTAGTTAGTTATAAGGGCTTCATCAGATTCAAGCTCTGTTTTGGTGAGACTACTACTCCATATGTACACAGGTACATACAACTCTTCTCTTTTTGGTGATGATAGCAGTTACTGATGATCATTGTTTAAATCCATTAGTTTTCATGGTGGCAAAAGTGCCTTTTATATTCCATCACTCTTCATTTGTTTATAGACTTATACTTCTAGAAAAAGAAATTTCCTTACATTAAATATTTAGCTGCACTAGGGTATAACCAAATAGTTTCTGCATGAACTGAGGCACAGTTAACCTAGAAAAGGCAGGATAAATGGTTAATTCTTCCCCTTTATTAACAGTTCTCAAAATAACAAGTTATTAGGTTTTATATATTTTGATATCATTACTAATTCACAGATTTAAGCATATTTGATGCATATCAATCCACTGTAGTTATTATCCTTACCAAGGTTCAAATTGTCTCCTATTTTAGGTCTGTGAATCTCTTCAAGTTGCTTTTGACACAACTTCACTAGTTTTTTTTTTTTTTAAACAACAACTGTGGCTTTTAATATATTCAAAGACTTATGCAACCATCACCATTATCTAATTTCGTTAACACTTTCATCACCCCAGAAAGAAACACTATACTCATTAGCAGTCACTCTCTATCCCTCTTCCTCCCACCCACCGGCACCCACTAATCTACTTTCAGCAGATTTGTCTATTTGAGTATTTCATATAAATAGAATCATACAATATGCGGTCTTTTGTGTCTGGCTTTTCAGTTAGTGTAATGTTTTCAAGTCTCATCTATGTTGCATCATAAATCGGTACTTCATTGCTTTTCATTGTTGAATAGTATTTCATTATATGGATATGCCACTTTTGCTTACCACTCACCAGCTGATGGATGTTTGGGTTGCTTCCATCTTTTTGACTATCATGAATAATGCTTCTATGAACATTCTTTAACAAGTTTCTGTGGACATACATTTTCAGATCTCTTGGGTATACACATAACGATATTGCTGGCCCCTACACTAACTTTAACTTTTGGGAGAACTGCCAAACTCTTTCCAAAGCAGCTGTACTATTTTCTAATCTCACGAGAAACATGTAAGGGTTGCGATTTTTCTTCATCCTAGCTAATACTTGTTAATTTCCATCCTTTCGATAAGAGTTATCCTAGTGGGTATAAAGTGGAACCTTTAAAGTGGTAGTGTTCAAGGTCACATCTCTCTAATAACTAAAGATGCTGACCATCTTTTCACAAGTTTATTGGCCATTTGTATACCCTATTTGGACAAATGCCTACTCAAATCCTTTACTCATTTAAAAAAAACTGGGGTCTTCCTTTTTTAAAAACTGTTGAGTTGTAAGAGTACTTTATATATTCTGGATCCTAGACCTTTATCAGATACGTGGTTTGCTAATATTTTCTCCCATTCTGAGGGTTATCTTCATTTTCTTCAGTGTCCTTTGAAGAACAAAAGGACTTTCTACTTATAGTAGCATGCCATCTGCAAACAGAGATAGTTTTATCTCTTCCATTCTAATCTAGATGTCTTTTATTTCTTTTGATTAATTGCTGTGGCTGAAATGCACAGTACAAATGCTGAACAGAAGTGGTGAGAGTGGATATCTTTGTCTTGTTCCTGATCTCAAGGAGCAGCTCTCAGTCTTTCACTATTAAAGAATAAGTTTAGCCACAGGCTTTTTGTAGATGCCCTTTACCAGATTGAGAAAGTTGCCTTCTGTTTCTAATTTCCTGAGTGCTTTTATTATGAAAGTATGTTGAGATTTTGTCAAATGTCTTTTCTGTGTCTGAAAGTCACATGATGTGGTTTTTTTTTCCCTTCATTCTACATGTGGTGGATTACCCTTGATTTAAAAAAAAAAAAAAGTTGACCCTATCTTGCATTCCTGGGATAAATGCCACTTAGTCATGGTATATAACCATTTATATATGTTGCTGGATTCAGTTTGTTGGCATTTCATTGAGATTTCTGTGGTCTGTATTCAGCAAGGGATATTGGTATAGTTTTCTTTTCCTCATGATGCTTTCATTGGTTTTTGGTATCAGGGTAATACTGGCTTCATAGAATGAGCTGGGAAATCTTCCTTCCTTTTCTATTTTTTAGAGAGTTTGTAGAGAAGTGGTGTTAATTCTTCTCTATTTTTTTTTTAAAAGACATGATCTTACTATGTGGCCCAGGCTGAAGTGCAGTGGCTATTCACTGGAACAGTCGTGTACTATAGCCTGGAGCTTCTGTGCTCAAGCAATCCTCCTGCCTCAGCCTTCCATGAAGCTGAGACTGCAGACACATGCCAATGTACCCAGCTTAATTCTTCTTTTGATGTTTGGTAGAATTAACCAGTGCAATCTTCGGGTCCTGGGCTTTTGTTGTTTTGGTGGGAAGTTTTTTGATTATTAATCCAAACGCTGTACTTGTTATAGGTCTCCTCAGACTTCCTATTTCTTACTCATTACCAGATCAGTTTTCCTAGTTTGTGTCTGTCTTGGAAAGTGATTACTAAAACAGTTTTGGTAGTTTGTTTCTAGAAATTTGTTCATTTCATCTAGGTTATACACTCTGTAGCACAGAATTGTGCATAGTATTCCCTTATAATCCTTTTTATTTCTCTAAGGTTGGTGGTAGTAATGTCTCCTCTTTAACTTTTGATTTTAGTAATTTGAATCTTCTTTTTCTCTTGGTCTAGTTAAAAGGTTCTCAACTTTGTGAATCTTTTCAAATAACCAGAGTAATACACAGAGATCTTCCTTATTTTACAACTGCATACTACTCCATTATATAGACAATAGCTGTAGTTTATCAACCTATCTCTTACTGATGAACATTTGAGTAGTTTCCTACGGGATGCTGCAATCAAAAGCCTTGTGCACGTCCTTTTATTTTTGCTGATATTTTTTGGGATAGAGTCCTGGAACTAGGTTTTCTGGGTCAAAGGATAAATACATATGTAATTTTGATAGATACTGCCACATACTCATTTTCATTGCATTCCATCAGCTGTATAAGAACATCTATTACCTACAGCCTGGCCAAAAAAGCATGTCGTCAAATTTTGAACTTGTGCTAATCTGATGGTTAAGAAATGACATCTGCTTGCGTGCGCTGCTCATGCCTGTAAACCCAGCACTTTGGGAGGCCGAGGCAGGCAGATCACTTGAGGTCAGGAGTCTGAGACCAGCTTGGCCAACATGGTAAAATCCAGACTCTACTAAAAAAACACAAAAATTAGTTGGGTGTGGTGGTGCGCACCTGTAGTCCCTCCCAGCTATTTGGGAGGCTGAGGCAGAAGAATCGCTTGAACCCGGGAGGTAGAGGCCGCAGTGAACCAAGATTGCGCCACTGCACTCCAGTCTGAGTGACAGAACAAAACTCTCTCCAAAAAAAAAAAAAAAAAAGACTTTTCATATGGTGAACAGCCATTTCCTTTTCTAGGAACTACTTGCTTATATCTTTAGCCCATTTTCCCATAAGGTGGTTGAACATATTTTTATTTTTAGCATGATTTCACATATTAAGAATCCTTCATCTATAAGTTGAAAATGTTTTCTTTCAGTTCAACTTAGTTTTTCTTTGCCATATTTTTTTTCTAGATGATATAATATTTATCAATATTTTTCCTTATTTCTTGTGGATCAAGTCATAGAATAGTTTTCTCTATTCCTAAGTTCTAGAAGAATTCAAGCTCTCCTTTAAAAAAAATCCCTAATACTTGTATAATTTCATTTCTTTTCCTTCCCCCTGGCCTTTTTTTGTTTGTTTGTTTAGAGATGAGGTCTTGCTATGTTGCCCCAGCTGAAGTGCAGTGGCTATTCATAGGTGTGGTCATAGGGCACTACAGCCTCGAATTCCTGGGCTCAAGCGATTCTCCTGCTTCAGCCTCCCAAGTAGCTAGGAAAGTAGCTAGGACTATAGGCACGTGCTACCATGTCCTGGTTTCATTTCTTTCACTTAAATGTAATCCAATTGAAATTTAACCTTGTGTAAGCAATGGATCCAATTTATTTTTTTTCTATATGCAAATCTAGCTATCCCAATAGTACTTGTTGAAAAGTCTATCTTCATTTTCAGTATATTTTAAAAGGCATTACATTATAATTATGTTTATTGATTGCATATCCCCAAAGTTGGCATTTTAAGAAGCCTAAATAGATTCTACTTTGCCAAAATAAAGATGTGCTTCCCTTATCATCACTGAAAATAAAATGATAGCCAAAACTTTAGACTTGAAGGCAGGTTCTCTTTATTATCCACAGAGTCTAAAAGTTCCTTTTTTACATCAGATACTCAAGTAACGGTCGCAGGAACATTTTTAAAGTTTCTTTGTCATCTTTTCAAAGGTTCAGTTTTAAAATTTCTAATATTTTTCTACCCACTCATTCAATTTTGATGGCTGTGTAGTTTTTAGGTAAATCATTATGATACAGTAATTAGGAAGTGGTACGTGTGTTGCTGTTTGAATTTGCATACAAAAGAGTTCATTTAGATTAGTGGTTCTCAACCATGGACAATTTTGTACTTTGAGGGACACTTGGCAATGTTTGGAGATATTTTTGGTTCTAACAACCAAGGGTTTTACTTGCATCAGTGAGAAGAGGCTAGGGATACTGTTATACATCTTACAATGTACAGGCCAGCCCTCATAATAAAAAACTATCCAGTCAAAAATGTCAATAGTGATGTAGCTGGGAAACGCTAACTTTGAGTTCTCAACTCGGAAACACTACATCTGCTTAAAATGTTGTTTTTTCCTAAAGCAAACTTATACAATCCTTCCCTCCACAGGATCGCTATCATAATTCTCAAATGATCAAAAACTGATCAAACAGGTATGTCTACTGAATCATTTGGAGTACTGGAGTGACTGTTAAGAAAAAAAAGAAAAGGATGCAAGAAAAATGAAAAAATTGTGAGGGAAGGAGAAGGGAGAGGAGGGGGATGCCAAAGAGAGGAAGGGGGAGACAGGGAGAGGGAAGAGAGAAGATGGATGTGTTCTGGCTAGATGCCCAAATTTGCCTTACTAAAAGCAGTAAAATCTATTTCTTAAATATCTCATAAGAACTACTGAGACCAACAGGGGATAGAGAAAATGAGAAAAAGGAATGATTAAAAAATATAATACTATACCTCAGACAATGACCCACTACTGTGCTGCTACGCATGCACAAAAATCATGATTTCAGTCCTGTTATAAGTTTATTTCAACTTCCATGTTCTCTGAGCAATGAATGTTTACCTCATATTGTAAGAAGAGAAGATAGAGATTAATAGCATTTAAGAATTACTGTACAACTAGGGATCATTAAATAGCTGTAAAAAATAAGTCTTCATAATTCCTCTCAATTAGAAAAAAATTGGTAAACTAATTGGTTTTAAGAAAATATATGTGTGATATAAATATAGAAAAAAATAGAAAAAGATATAAATAGAAAATCATGAACAGTAATCTCCAAGATACTTTTTTTTTTTTTTAAGAGATGAGGTTGACCGGGCATGGTGGCTCACGCTTGTAATCCCAGCACTTTGGGAAGCTGAGGCAGGTGGATTGCCTGAGGTCAGGAGTTTGAGACTAGCCTGACCAATATGACGAAGCCCTGTCTCTACTAAAAATACAAAAATTAGCTGGGTGTGGTGACGTGTGACTGTAGTTCCAGCTACTAGGAAGGCTGAGATAGGAGAATTTCTTCAACCCAGGAGGCGGAGGCTGCAGTGAGCCAAGAACATGCCACTGCACTCCAGCCTGGGCAACAGAGCAAGACTCTGTCTCAAAAAAAAAAAAAACCAAAAAACCAAACATGGGGTCTTGCTTCATTGTCCAATGCTGCAGTGCACTGGAAACTCACAGGCATGATCATCGCACACCACAGTCTTGAACTTCTGGGCTCAAGCAATCCGAAATACATTTTTAAAACAAACAAACAAACAAACAAACAAACAGGGTCCAGAAGTCTATAGCATGCACGTTTTGTGTGGAAAAAAATTTGTATATGCCTAAAGAAAATCTAGAAGACTATAAATGTGGATACAAGGACAAAGGAAAATGAGGGAAGATGGAGAAGAAATGAGAATCAGCCTTTTTACTCCACATTTTAATATTTTGTTTTGTGAACTACATGTGTATATTTCCTGTTCAAAAACATAAGTTTTGTTGATATTCTTGTCACTATTGTTTATTCTCCCATGTTTTTCTGTACTTATGGGTTTATGCCTTTCTGCTTTTTAAAATTCTTTTTTATATCATGTTCAAAGAGGTTTCAGGAGGGAATAAGATAAGCTCATGTGTTCAACCCACTGTGTTTAATTGAAAACCTCCTTATATTCTTCTAAGATTATAGCTTTAAAATGACTAATTTAGGGCATTAGGTATACAAGTTCTATGACTAGTTCCCTTATAAGGAAACTCCACAAAAAGTAAATCCAGTTGTATTTAAAATGCCTTCCATTTATCCCTTTTAGTAAACTATATCTGACATTCCCAGAAGTTGTCTAAAAATTTGCTTCTCAATCTGTGTTAAGTAGTAAACATATTTTTCTGGAACAAAGGTGATTAAAGCTAGTTTGAACTAATCATTAGCAGGTTTGCTAAAATAATGTTAAGAGGGAAAACTCTCTGTTACCAGGAATCTAAGACATGATTTAAAGAAATCCTGAGAGAACAAAAGGCTGTCAAATCAATCACAAGTACACACAAGCTTCAGGATGGCCCTGATAAGGATGAAGTTTTGTACAGGCCTGAATACTGAACTTAGGAATGACAGCAAGCAGGGAAATGGTAAGAAATCATATAGATTTTCCTATCTTTTAATCATTTATTATGCAGAATTCCTTTTTATATGAATATTTTCCGTTGATTACTAAGTTATATGTAGAATTTTCCATCAAATTAACCTGTCTATGAAGAAATGATGGCAATCCTCCCTGTAGTGGACACTTGGGGGTTTTTTTTGAGCCACCTTGGATTCATTCATCCTACTTCCAATAATAGCTCGTGATTTTTATCTGTGAATCTAGCTCTTCCTATAGTTAAGATGAAGTCAACTTCCATCTGATTCTAGGTTGGGAATATGACCAGTTTAGCCAATCATACCCTGCATGGCTACATGCATAGATTCAGGAAGTTGGATGCAACATCATTAGTCACTGAAATGCATAGACTAGCTGGGACTTTTGGAAAAAAAGACTAATTCTTTCTTCTTGAATTTTAGCACAAGATTATATAAATAACATTTGGAATCAAAGGAGATGTGTGATAATGGCTCCACAATGAAGGTGATAGAGCAGATAAAACTGGATTTTGATGACTTGTTTGGCAATTTAACTCCTAGACTCCTCAGTTTTATGAGTTACTAAATGCTGCTTTTGGCTTAAGCCTTTTTGGGTTAGGATTTCCCTCACTTGTACTCAAAGAAATCAAACCGATACCTTCTTATTTATCAATGGCTCCAGAGAGAATATGCAAGTAAACCTAGTTCTCAGGTTCCTAGACATCCAAACAAAATATCTGCATACTAACATAAAAACAAAAACATCACAGGAAGTAATATACAACTCATCAGAAAGTAAAATCAGGATCAGAGGGAAGAGATTCCTGTAATATAAGCCATGGAGATTGAAAAGGATCAGACTTGGCCTGGCACTATGTGACAAGGTTTTTTCTTTAAAAAGTTGAATTGTGAGGTCTGTTCCAAGATGACTGAACAGGAACAGCTCCGGTCTGCAGCTCCCAGTGTGACTGATGCAGAAGATGCGTGATTTCTGCATTTCCAGCTGAGGCACCTGGTTCATCTCATTGGGACTGGTTGGACAGCGGGTGCAGCCTATGGAGGGCAAGCTGAAGCAGGGCAGGGCATCGCCTCACCTGGGAAGTGCAAGGGGTCTGGGATTTCCCTTTCCCAGCTGAGGGAAGCCGTGACAGATTGTACCGGGAAAATCAGGACACTGCCACCTAAATACTGTGCTTTTCCAACGGTCGTAGCAAATGGCACACCAGGAGATTACATCCCGCGCCTGGCTCAGCGGGTCCCACACCCACGGAGCCTTGCTCACTGCTAGTGCAGCAGTCTGAGATCAAACTGCTAGGTGGCAGCCTGGCTGGGGAAGGGGCGTCTGCCATTGCTGAGGCTTGAGTAGGTAAATAAAGTGGCCGGGAAGCTCGAACTGGGTGGAGCCCACCGCAGCTCAATGAGGCCCACCTGCCTCTGCAGATGCCACCTCTGGGGGCAGGGCATAGCTGAACAAAAGGCAGCAGAAATTTCTGCAGACTTAAACATCCTTCCCCATCTGACAGCTTTGAAGAGAGTGGTAGTTTTCCCAGCATGGTGTTTGAGCTCTGAGAACAGACAGACTGCCTTCTCAAGTGGGTCCCTGACCCCCGTGCAGCCTAACTGGGAGATACCTCCCAGGCAAACGGGGTCTGGAGTGGACCTCCAGCAAACTCCAACAGACCTGCAGCTGAGGGACCTGACTGTTAGAAGGAAAACTAACAAACAGAAAGGAATAGCATCAACATCAACAAAAAGGACATCATACCAAAACCCCATCTGTAGGTCACCATCATCAAAGACCAAAGGTAGATAAAACCACAAAGATGGGGAGAAACCAGAGGAGAAAAGGTGAAAATTCTAAAAACCAGAGCACCTCTTCTCCTTCAAAGGATCGCAGCTCCTCACCAGCAACAGAACAAAGCTGGATGGAGAATGACTTTGTCGAGTTGGCAGAAGTAGGCTTCGGAAAGTTGGCAATAATGAACTTCTCTGAGCTAAAGGAGGATGTTCGAACCCATCGCAAGGAAGCTAAAAACCTTGAGAAAAGATCAGATGAATGGCTAACTAGAATAAACAGTGTAGAGAAGACCTTGAATGACCTTGAAGACCTGATGCATGCATAAGCTTCAGTAGCCGATTTGATCAAGTGGAAGAAAGGTTATCCGTGACTGAAGATCAAATTAATGAAATGAAGCGAAAAGAGAAGAGAAAAAAGAGTAAAAATAAATGAACAAAGCCTCCAAGAAATATGAGATTATGTGAAAAGACCAAATCTATGTTTGATTGGTGTACCTGAAAGTGAGGGGGAAAATGGAACCAAGCTGGAAAACACTCTTCAGGATATTATCCAGGAGAACTTCCCCAGCCTAGCAAGGCAGGTCAACATTCAAATTTAGGAAATACAGAGAACACCGCAAAGATACTCCTCGAGAAGAGCAACTCCAAGACACATAATTGTCAGATTCACCAAGGTTGAAATGAAGGAAAAAATGTTAGGGGCAGCCAGAGAGAAAGGTCAGGTTACCCACAAAGGGAAGCCCATCAGACTAAAAGCAATCTCTCGGTAGAAACCCTACAAGCCAGAAGAGAGTGGGGGCCAATATTCAACATTCTTAAAGAAAAGAATTTTCAACCCAGAATCTCATATCGAGCCAAACTAGGCTTCATAAATGAAGGAGAAATAAAATCCGTTACAGATAAGCAAATGTTGAGAGATTTTGTCACCACCAGGCCTGCCTTACAAGAGCTCCTAAAGGACTAAACATGGAAAGGAACAACTGGTATCAGCCACTGCAAAATATGACAAATCGTAAAGACCATCGATGCTAGGAGGAAACTGCAGCAATTAATGGGCAAAATAACCAGCTAACATCATAATGACAGGATCAAATTTACACATAACAGTATTAACCTTAAATGTAAATGGGCTAAATGCCCAGTTAAAAGACACAGACTGGCAAATTGGATAAAGAGTCAAGACTCATCAGTGTGCTGTGTTCAGGAGATTCATCTCATGTGCAGAGACACACATAGGCTCAAAATAAAGGGATGGAGGAGGATCTACCAAGCAAATGGAAAGCAAAAACAAAAACAAAAAAAACCAGGGGTTGCAATCCCAGTCTTGGATAAAACAGACTTTAAACCAACAGATCAAAAGAGACAAAGAAGGCCATTGCATAATGGTAAAGGGATCAATTCAACAAGAAGAGCCAACTATCCTAAATATATATGCATCCAATACAGGAGCACCCAGATTCATAAAGCAAGTTCTTAGTGACCTACAAAGAGACTCAGACTCCCACACAATAATAATGGCAGCCTTTAACACCCCACTGTCAATATTAGACAGATCAATGAGACAGAAGGTTAACAAGGATATCCAGGACTTGAACTCGGCTCTTTACCAAGCAGACCTAATAGACATCTACAGAACTCTCCACCCCAAATCAAAAGAATATACATTCTTCTCAGCACCACATCACATTTATTCCAAAACTGACCACACAGTTGGAAGTAAAGCACTCCTCAGCAAAGGCAAAAAAACAGAAATGACAACAAACTGTGTCTCAGACCACAGTGAAATCAAATTAAACTCAGGATTAAGAAACTCACTCAAAACCACACAAGTACATGGAAACTGAACAATCTGCTCCTGAATGACTACTGGGTACATAACAAAATGAAGGCAGAAATAAAGATATTCTTTGAAACCAGTGAGAACAAAGACACAATGTATCAGAAGCTCTGGGACACATTTAAAGCAGTGCATAGAGGGAAATTTATAGCACTAAATGGCCACAAGAGAAAGCAGGGAAGATCTAAAATTGATACACTAACATCATAATTAAAAGAACTAGAGAAGCAAGAGTAAACAAATTCAAAATATAGCAGAAGGCAAAAAATAACTAAGATCAGAGCAGAATTGATGGAGATAGAGACACAAAAAAGTCCTTCAAAAAAATGAATGAAACCAGGAGCAGGTTTTTTGAAAAGATCAACAAAATTGATAGACCGCTAACAAGACTAACAAAGAAGAAAAGAGAGAAGAATCAAATAGATGTAATCAAAAATGATGAAAGGGTTACCACCACCAATCCCACAGAAATACAAACTACCATCAGAGAATACTATAAACAACTCTACACAAATAAACTAGAAAATCTAGAAGAAATGGATAAATTCCTGGACACATACACCCTCCCCCAAGACTAAACCAGGAAGAAGTTGAATCGCTGAATAGACCAGTAACAGGCTCTGAAATTGAGGCAATAATTAAGAGCCTACCAACCAAAATAAGTCCAGGACCGGATTCACAGCCAAATTCTTCCAGAGGTACAAAGAGGAGCTGGTACCATTCCTTCTGAAACTATTCCAATCAACAGAAAAAGAGGGAATCCTCCCTAACTCATTTTATGAAGCCAGCATCATCCTGATACCAAAGCCTGGCAGAGACACAACAAAAAAAAGAGAATTTTAGACCAATATCCCTGATGAACATCGATTAGAAAATCCTCAGTAAAATACTGGCAAACAGAATCCAGCAGCACATCAAAAAGCTTATCCACCATGATCAAGT
>NW_012106475.1:3515545-3562006 GCF_000951045.1 Mandrillus leucophaeus | reverse complement strand
TAATACCACACATCCACAACCATCTGATCTTTGAGAAACCTGACAAAAACAAGAAATGTGGAAAGGATTCCCCATTTAATAAATGGTGCTGGGAAAACTGGCTAGCTATATGTAGAAAGCTGAAACTGGATCCCTTCCTTACGCCTTACACAAAAATTCATTCAAGATGGATAAAAGACTTCAATGTTAGACCTAAAACCATTAAACCCAAGAAAAAAACCTAGGCAATACCATTCAGGACATAAGCATGGGCAAGGACTTCATGACTAAAACACCAAAAGCAATGGCAACAAAAGCCAAAATCGACACATGGGATCTAATTAAACTAAAGAGCTTCTGCACAGCAAGAGAAACTACCATCAGAGTGAACAGGGAACCTACAGAATGGGAGAAAATTTTTGCTATCTACCCATCTGACAAAGGGCTAATATCCAGAAACTTAAACAAATTTACAAGAAAAAAAATCAAACAACCCCATCAAAAAGTAGGCAAATGATATGAACAGACACTTTTCAAAAGACATTTATGCAGCCAACAGACACATGAAAAGATGCTCATCATCACTGGTCATCAGAGAAATGGAAATCAGAACCACAATGAGATACCATCTCACACCAGTTAGAATGGCGATCATTAAAAATCAGGAAACAACAGGTGGAGAGGATGTGGAGAAATATGAATGCTTTTACACTGTTGGGAGTGTAAACTAGTTCAGCCATTGTGGAAGACAGTGGGGTGATTCCTAAAGGATCTAAAACTAGAAATACCATTTGACCCAGCAATCTCATTACTGGGTATAAACCCAAAGGATTATAAATCATGTGAATATAAAGACACATGCACATGTATGTTTATTGCGGCACTCTACACAACAACAAAGACTTGGAACCAACCCAAATGTCCATCAATGATAGACTGGATTAAGAAAATGTGGCACATATACACCATGGAATACAATGCAGCCATAAAAAAGGATGAGTTCATGTCCTTTGTAGGGACATGGATGTAGCTGGAAACCATTATTCTGAGCAAACTATCACAAGGATAGAAAACCAAACACTGCATGTTCTCACTCATAGGTGGGAACTGAACAATGAGAACACTTGGACACAAGGTAGGGAACATCACACACTGGGCCCCACTGGGGTGAGGGGATGTGGGGGGCATAGCCTTAGGAGATATACCTAATGTAAATGACGAGTTAATGGGTGCAGCAAACCAACATGGCACATGTATACATATGTAACCTGCACATTGTGCACATGTACCCTAGAACTTAAAGTATAATAATAATAAAAAGAAGTTGAATTGTATTTTTACTTTAATCCATTAGCTGACATTAAGAGATGTTACAATAAAAAGTGAAATAAAACTCAGCATTGCATTATTATTATACAGGTGTTGCTGAGGACATACTTCCTAGTATCATAACACCATTTACTTTATAAGGACTCAAATGAACCTTTATAAGCCTCAGAATCAAATAAACTGGACTTGTCAACAACAGACTTGTTCTCCTGGCATCATCTATAACCGATTATATTTTTCTTTACACTGGCTGCTAGCTCACAGCCAACTTTGCGGTGGAACCCTTAACCCTAACATGCCCTTTTAACAAAGTCATTAATGTTTTTGAAACACGCAAATATCATATATACCCCAAAAACATCTTAAAAAGTTTTAGGATAAAACTGAATATAAATAAACTAATGAGGTAAATAACCTGTCTGGTGTGTTGGTGTGTTGGTAAATAATCCACTGTTTTCCACATAAAATTCAGAGTTCAGTTTCCTTGGGTAGCAATTAATCGGATAGGTTAAGCTGCTAATTGGCTATTTCTTAGCCTTTTAGAGTTGTGCAACTTTGCAGTATTCTTAGTTTCTGAAGTTCAGAGAGTAAGATATAACCTAAAACTAGATATTTTTCTTGCTTTCAACCTTAGACTATAAATTAACTTAATATATTAGATTTAAAAAGGCTTCCTTATCCCTCTTCTTCTCCATACTGTGGGGAGAAAAAAATCAAACATCATCATCATCCAGTAGACATAATCCCTCTCAAAATTTGGTCCAGATACTTGATCTATGACTTAAGAGGTATTCGAATAGTTGGCACTGGAGGAACATGCAGTGGAATTAGTATACTGTTAATATCTCTTACACTCTGGATGAAAGTTTGGATTCTAGACTAGACATAGAATGTATTCATCAAAGAACTTACATGGCTGTATTTTTTATAATTCTTCCTTGGTCCATTTTCTGCCCAATGCCATGCACAACAAATACAATATGGGTAGTCTGTGATGGCTTGTCTTCTAATGTGGCTTCTTCTACATAACCTCTATGAAGTCTGGTCCCACTACTTGATGCTGTAGAAAAATTTTAATTCTAAATTTACTATTTAATCTGAGAAATAGCATTTTCCACAATATGTTTTAAGAAAAAAAAGAAGTAAAAGGAATATTATGAAAAAATTTCACTGGCTGTGGGGGAGGAAATAAAAACTGTAAGAAGGTATATATTGATCAGCTGTGATAAAAAGTGAACTGGACACAAAACCAAAGCCAGAAACCATAAAGAGAAAGAAATGGAAGGAAAGAAGGACAAGTTGAATATATAAAAATTTAAAGCTTCTATATTATAATAAGAAAATATCAGGAAAAAAGAAATGGCAAACTGGAAAAAATATGCAAAATATAACACATAATTACTTAAGTATACAAAGAGAGCTTACTAATTAAAAAGTAAAGACAACCATTCAAATAGCAAATTAAGCTAGTTACACAAGGTAATTCAGAAAATAAATACAACTGAGTAATAAACATAAAAAGATATTCAAAGCACATTATTGAAATTAAAAATGTAAAATATGGTATAAAAATTGTATCAAACTTTAAAATTCTTTTTACATTTATTTTTTGATAATGCTCTCCCATCTTCCCCAGGTATCATTCTCTCTTTTCTTTCATGTAGTCAAACGTGTCTAAAGAGTTGTCAGGCCAGGCACTGTATTTCAAGTCTGTAATCCCAGAGCTTTGGAAGACCAAGGCAAGAGGATGGCTTGCAGCCAAAAATCTGAAACCAGCCTGGACAACCTAAGGAGACTCTGTTTCTACAAAAAATTAAAAAAATTAGTTGGGCATGGTGGTGCATCCCTGTAATCCTAGCTACTGAGGAGGCTGAGTTCAGAGGATTGCTTGAGCCCTTGAGGAGGCTTGAGTTCGGAGGACTGCTCTGTCCCCCTAGGGGACAGAGTGAGACCCCATCTTAAAAAAAAGAAGAAAAAAGAGTTGTCTATTCTCATTGCTTCCATTGCTTCATCTTCTACTTATGCTTCAACTCATGCCGATCTGGTTTCTGCCCCATCAATCCATCTAAGTCACCAATGACCTCCAGGTCACTAAATATGATGGAAAATTTTCAGTCCTCATCTTCCTTGACACTATATTCCAACTGCCACAATTTAGGTTTAACAGCTTTTGTGCTTTCAGAAGTATAAAAGATATTTATTAATCTTGTCAAATCATTCTAAATATATAATTATTCCTTGACGAACACATGTCACCTCAACTTAAAAAGTTTCATTTAAAAAGGAATCTGTCACTAAATTTAATACATTTAAAACATACTAAAAACAGAACATGAATTGTCTATTTTGAATATAAGAGAAAAAGTCAGATTTCCAAAATTTTGATAAGCTATAGTAATATTTAATGATTACCTTTAGAAAATCCCAGTTTTTGGGTAACTGTTCTTGCAATTTTAGATGTTGTTGCATCACTATAAAGATATACTTCATCCACACTGTGCCAGTCCACATGGTTTCGACTCAGCTTGAAACTATGAACAGCTATTGTAAAAAGGAAAAGCTAATTTGAAAGTCTCCAACACAAACTTTATTTGTTTGAAAAATTATAACACTCAGATTTTTAAATCAATGTTATCTAACAAACTCAGATATGAAACTTAATTCAATAAAACACTATTTCACATAAAAGTTATGTGAAGCAAGTAATGGACAGGGACTTTATTTTATAAATGATTAATCCTGCTATAGGGAATGGCAACCTTTTAAAGCACTGAGTGACTTAACCATCATAATTTTAACCTCTAATATACAGTTTCTATGTGTTTTGATAATTAAACAACTGCTTTTCCAGGCGATGTGGCTGACTCTTCATTGGGTCTAAGGCATATATACCTCAAGCTCTCAATAGCTTTGACACAGCCACTTTACTTCAGTTTCTTCTACTGATTTTACTAAAAATATCAAATGATTTGTAAAAATTTCACTAAGTGCTAGACAAAATAAGACTCAGGGGAAAAAAATTTACCTTTAAACTGGGAAAAGAATAATCTATTAGAAAATGAGGTATTTTTGGAATGGATGATGAAGCCAATAATTACCGGATATTGCTCATCATAGCACAAATCCAAAACTGAAAGATATTTTAGTATACAGAATTAAGGAAATGTTTTTCTGCCACGATGTTCAAATCAATATGGTTGGCTGGGTGCATTGACTCACACATATAATCCAGCACTCTAGGAGGCTGAGGCAGGAGGATCACTTGAGCCCAGGAGTTTGACAGCAGCCTGGGCAACAACAGTGAGGCCTCATCTCCACATAAAAGCTAAAAAAATCAGCTGAGCATGGTGGTATATGCCTGTGGTTCCAGCTACTTGGAAGGCTGAGGCAGGAGGATCATTTGAGCCCAGGAGGTCAAGCCTGCAATGAGCTATGATCATGCCACTGCACTCTAGCCTAGGCAACACAGAGAGAGAGATCTTGTCTCAAAAAAAAAAACAAACAAACAAACAAAAAAACCAGTATGGTTGCTGCATTTCTGTAACTGGGGATATGCCTGGCGAAAATGAGGCCTTAAGGAAACTCCAAACCTATATTCTTTAGGAATTCATAAGTCCCAGGAGCCAGGGACTGTGTCTTGATCATTTCTTATATCCCTAGCACCAAAAAGAATATCCTATCACAGTGTCTGGCACATATACCACAAATACAGCAATGTTTGTGGAAGTAGTAAAAAAATTGATAAAACATATCCATCAATTCATAATTTGATAATTCTTATGTTTTGAGGGCCTCAAGCTTTTCCTTTATAGCTCTGGTATATAGGTGGAAAAAATTAACATACCCATCTTCAGATTTATTTTCTTAAAATTCTTAAAAGAATTTTATTCTTTCTTAAAGAATTTTATGCTTGATTTATTTTCTTAAAATTCTTTCAAGGCAAAATATTATCTCCCATTTTACTTACAAAAATACAGAGGTACAAAGACATATGCTGACCTGCCACAGAGTTAGCTACAGGCAGAGTCTAACTCTTCTGATTTAAAGATGGGCTGAAAATAACCTCAAGCTAAATATAAAAAAATATAGCTCTGGTCAAGATCTATGATCATAAGACATTTTTATGAAAACCTATTGCCTACTAGGATACAAGGACATTATAAGGAACAGTACTTCTTAGTTATATTAAATATGCAATTTCAAAAATCTATGAAAAACCAATTTATATTTTACTTACCTGCCACGGCACATTACTAACACTGTACACCAGATCAAGATTCAATTAACATAATGAACATAAATTATATCTTCAGCTCCAAAGAAAATAATAAGGTCAGCTTTTTAAATAAAACAACTTTTCATAAACTAAAAAAAATCTTTTGCGAGGGTTTAACAATCACTTTTCTAATTACATATCTGATCCATGCCATGACTTCAAGCTTTTGTATGTTTCTAAACCACATTTTTGTTAAAATAGTTGTGAGCAACAGATGCTTAAAACATTAAACTATAAGACCAAGATATTTAGAGATTAATGTTAAGCCAGAAAAATGCTTTTCCTCCTTAAATCATCCACATATCTTAAAGTAAACCATTTTAATGTTGGGTAACATCTGAACATCCTGTTACTGGACTACATACACTGTTTACCAATATTTATACACATAATAAAGTAGCAATAAACAAAATAGTATAATGGACACATTTTTAAAAAACTAATACTTTCTTTGCTTTAAATGCAACTGAATGCTATAAGCCAGGAATATAACTACATGGAGAAATAAAACTACAATTACTGTACCTTGGGAACGCTTTCGTTTAAGACCTGCCGCATCTGTACTCTCCTTATATCTTCTCCATTTGAACAGAGAAGGGAGGGAGAAGGGAGGGAGGTGGTAGACAACTAAGAAAGCAAAAACACTGAGCTTCAAAGTAAATTTTAAATGAGATTTGCCATTTTGCCTTTTTGTTCTAGTATTAACTTTAAAAAACAAGATGTATTTGAAAAACATTATTCTAAATGCTTTATTTATATAATTTCTAAGAATCGGTAAAGCAAAACATTAGTATAATGTTTATCAAATAGCTGCTGTACCTTTACTGAAAGAAAAAAGGCAAATGATATCTAAATTTATTAAAAACAACTGTGATTATCATGTTTAATGTCTTTGCATAGAAAGAATTTTTTAAAAAGAACATAACATTTTCAAATGCTAAGAGATTTATAAACTCCATCTTTACAATACTAAGGTTATTTACTCTCACCAAATTTGTGACTGACATAGCCAACAGCTGATGTACAAATTGAGAATGCAATAAATAACATTTTACATATCTAATGCAGCCTTCCTGAGAAGATACCACAACATACATTCTACTAGATGCTTTCCACTACTGAAGTATAATGGAACCTTCCCTTAGGGGGAAAAAAAAATTCTTTTCTCATCTCCATTCAAGTTATTAAAAGACTTTAAAAAACAAAACTTTTACTAAAAAACAAAAATCAAACTGGAAGCTCTGCTTTTTAACTTTGCCTTTGAAAAGACTGTAATAAAATAATGAAAAAAGTCATTAGTAAAAATGTATGCTGTGACAACTTGTAAGCACTAAACAGACAACGTAGAGTAAAGCGAGGCACAGACTTGATATTTGGCAAATCAGTAGATAACCTTAAAGTCAACATTTTCCCTGTCAAATTTTGGTAGTTATATAAATTTGTTTATATTTTAAGCAAGCAATTATTTAAAAGTTCACTTGAACTTGAACCTTACAAATTAGTTTCTCACCAGTTAATAAATTACAGAATCTTTATGATTAGCTCAAATTTATGTTCAAATACATTTGATTTTCATCCTCACTCCCTTCTATATTAATGTGACATTTGAAGGTTAAATACTGCTCAAATACAAAAATACTTAATTCCTGTTTTATAATACTGGAAATGTAGTAAATCTGTTGAATATGCAGATATAGTATATGCAAAGATTTGTGTAATAAAAGTAATTGAGAAATGCTTACAAGACACTTAATAACTATATCTATATGTAATAAGATGGCTACAAAAACTATAAACTAGAACTAAAAGCTGGATTGCTACGCCAGGATTATAAAAACATTTCCTTGTCATGGAGAGGTAGAAAATGACAACTGATGCACTTTTCTTCACTGAAAATGTTTCTTCTTTCATGTGCCTTCTGGTCAGTTACTGAGGAGCAGATGTACCACTTAGACCAGGAAACAGTTTTAAACAAAAAATTCATTAGGAAAAAGATGCTAATATATCAAAGTAAACCAAACTGACATAAACTTGATACTTTACTGCTTGAAACAAAAACTAGATTTTGCAGATCTGGTAGTAAAACTAACGTGAACTAATTCCATATTATTAAAAGAGAACGAAATGGGAAATATATGGACCATTTGACCACGTTTTAAAATTATGTAAGCGCTTTCAGAAAGCTAGCCAAGATACACAAATGACGGCTTTCTTCTCTAAAACAACAGTATAATTTAAGGATTAAAAAAAGACAAACACCCCTATACATGGAGAAACAAAGAAAAACTTTTTTTCATCCTCCAGAGAAACATATTTAAAACTTTTTCACAAAATTAAATAGACATGGTTCTTTCTTTTCAAATGTAATTCTTATTTTCACTTGAAAGTCATTTGCTTTATTTATTACACATCCTGTAGCATACAGAGCTTAATTTTTTCAACCCAAAGCACAGAATTAGGGGTACTATGATAAGTACAGTAGAGGAAAAAAAGTTTACTATCGATCCAAACAAAGATCACTGTTAAAGAAAATTCAAATGCCAGAAAGCACTATTTAATTTTCTTTTTTAAAAATAAACTTTTAGTTAGAAATTCTTACGTAGCATTAGCAAAAGATGCATAAACTCAAAACACAGCTGCAAATGCTGATTAATGCTAACATTTAAAATTTTAATATGTTAAAGTCTTACATAGCAATGAAAAAGATTTAAAATACCAAAAATATTTCCAATAAATTTCCTTACTATATCTTAAGGAAACTTTCTGCATTATATCATTCTGAAAGCACTAGAGTATTGCAAAAGAGCGTTACTGCTGCTGCTGACATACTAATTCCTACAACAGAAAAACTAACTTTTCCCTTTAGCAAAGCTGGCAACCTGAAAAATTCCAACCCCAGGGAAGCAGTCTTACACATGTCAAACCTGCCAACTATAATGAGAAAATTCCTGGCAATATTTCTTGGATCTCAGAGAAATAAAGCTAGATAAATTTATAAAAATTAAATAATAACTAAAAGTGAGAAGGTGGGAATCCTCTTAGTCACCAAAGAGAGGAGAAAAGGAAAGCTAGTTAGAAGGTGAGCACCCATCCATCTTTTTAATTGAGCTTTGAAATGCTATCTTCACAGTATGGGGTATATTTATTCAGCTACAGTGATAGGAATACATACTTCATCCATCAGCTTGTTAAATGTCATAAATCTTTACAGAGACACCAACACCTGTGCTGCTATGGCACCTGAAATTACCTGGAACTGTAAAAATTCCAATCTTTTACTTTCAATCTATCTGTGATTTTTATAGTCAGGTCTTGCATTCTCAAACAATCTGTCACTTTGCCTTTTAATTGGAGTATTAACTATCTTATATATACAAATACATTTATATTTGTTGTTACTGATATGGGTGAATAGGTCTGTCATTTTTCCACTTATTTTTCTCTTTGTCCCACCTGTTTTTTGTATCTCTGTTCTTCTTTTCTTGGTTTATTTTGGGTTAATTGAATATTTTTTAGTATTTCATTTTAATCCTTCTACTAGACTTAAACTTTGTAATTTAGAGTAATTTTAGACTTAACAGAAAATAGCAAAAATAGTACAGGGAGCTATGACATATCCTTCATCCAGCTTCCCCTAATGTTAGCATTTTGCATAACTATAGTATAATTAACAAAACTAAGAAATTAACACTGGTACAATACTATTAACTAATACACAGACTTTATTCAGGTTTCTCTAGTTTTTCTACTAGTATTTTTTTCTGTTCTACGATCCAATCCAGGGTACCACATTGTGTTGTGTTGTCATGTCTCCTTAGTCTACTCTATTCTGTGACAAATTCCTCAGTATTTACTTGTCTTTCATGACCTTGACATTTTTGAAGAATGCTGGTCAGTCAGTTATTTTGTAAAACCATCCTCAGTACGAGTTTTCTCACGACTGAATTGAGTTTACTCATTTTTTGGGCAGAGTGATGTGCTGCACTTACCCATTCAGTTCAACCCTTTTTATTTTTTTGAGATGGAGTCTCGCTCTATTGCCCAGGCTGGAGAGCAGTGGCGCTATCTTGACTCACTGCCAGCTCCGCCTCCTGGCAGTTCAACCTATTTTTTACTGATTACTATGCAAGTTTGGATAGGTAAGATGTAAAATGAGTGAAACACTAATCTAGCAGATTTAAGTATTAATGTTTACCAAATTACTTGTTGAAGTCTTGATTTCTATTTTTATGTTTCATCCCAAGTGAAACAATAGGCTTTCATTTGTTAAACTACTAGATAAACATTTTCTAGCCCAGGAGGTAGGGTAAGAAGAAAATCAATTTTCATTTTAACTCTTACAGAGAACTAAGTTTGGATTAAAGTATCGAAATCACAAAGTTATTATCTTTTTGTGGGGTATCTTTATTTGTATGCTACAAAGAACTACACAGTGTGCCAAATTTTCATGTCTTGTTAATTCAATGCTCATTTTGAGATTAGTAAGGGAAGTTAATAAAGAGGAAAATATTAAATACAGTTGGCATCCCTGATCTGCAGATTCAACCAACCACAGACCAAAAATATTTGGGGACAAAAATAAAAAAAATAAAAAATATTATCAATCAAAAACCAATACAGTATACAACTATTTACATGGCATCACACAGTATTAGGTGTCATAAATAATCTAGAGATTATTTGAAATACACAAGAGAGGACTGGGCACAGTGACTCACATCTGTAATCCTGGCACTTTGGGGGCCTGAGGCAGGAGGAATACTTGAGCCCAGGAGTTCAAGACCAGCCTGGGCAACATAGTGAGACCTTGTCTCTACAAAAAATTAAAAAAAAAAAAAAAATTAGCCTGGTGTGGTAGTGTGCATCTTCTTGGGAGGCTCAGGTGGGAGTCTCCTGGAGCCCGGGAGTTAGAAGCTGCAGTGAGCTGTGATTATGCCACTGCACTTCAGTGACAGAGCAAGACCCTGTCTCCAAAAAATAAAATAAAATAAAAATAAAATATACAAGAGGATGCTCAAGGTCATATGCAAATACCACTCCATTTTATTAAAGGGACTTGGATGTCCTCAGATTTTGTTATCTGGTGGTGGGGGCGGGGGGGGGGGGCGGTGCGCCTAAAACCAATCCCCTACAAATACCAAGGGACGACTGTACATCTAATCTGTTTGTGGCAAGAACAACCCTAACCAAACAGCCAAGGTCGGAAGAAACAGGAATTATTATTTATTTTAATGTCCCTGTCAGCAAGAACTATTAGTTTCTTTGATATTCCCTAGAGCATTTAATAAATATCCCTGAATATAGTATTTTTAAATGTTTTAAATTATTAAGTGAGGTATTTCCAGAAAGCCTTATGTGAATAATTCCACTGCATTGTGATTATCTACTCACTTTATTCCAAGTATCTTTTCAGAATATGTAATATTGACTGTCTAATACTATGACTTCTTGTAGTTACTCTTTTGTAACTGTTTTCATCTGTTGACTTTGTTTACTCTAATAGGCTTAAAACTCCTTGAGGGTAGAAACCTTGTCAATTTCTCTCACAAAAGTGCCTACCACATTACTACACATGGGATCATTCAAAATCTGACAATATGAATAGTCAAGGCTTTACACATGAGAAAATTTAGGTGGAAAGGGTATTTTCCTCCCTCACACTAATGAAGTATAAAATTTCAGAAGCTTAGAGGTAACAGTACATTCAAAAGATTATAATATTTTTTAGTCTTTGTAGTTATAAGTTTGAATTATTTTCCCAACAATGGTGGGTTTTTGGATAGCAAATGTTCTTTCCTTAAGACTTGTTATTAATTTCAAATGTACTACGCAATTTCCCATAATTTTCAAAGTCAAATGTCACAAGATATAAATATGTTTAATACTGAATAAAAATAAAGTGACTAAAAATTATGACAAAGATATGTTCAAAGATATGTTCAGTTGTATCTTTGCTAATAACAGAACATGCTGAATCTTATATGCTACAGTACACTATAAAAATTTTTTTCTTCTAATGAACCTCAAAGAATCATTTTGGAAAGATTACAATGCAAAAATGTTCTACTAATTTAATAATTTTCCATTACTAATTAAAATTCTAGTACTCCATGTATATCCATAAAGATAACAAAAAATTACAATATCCGAGAGATTGCTACCCTAGAACTGACATATACACTCACACATACACATATGCAAAGACATTCTAAAAATGTACTCACACAAATAAACCATCTTCTTACACCAGTCTTATTTAAATTCAAACACTTTCAGAAAAACTGAAGTATCTTGCTACATTTAACATTTAGGCAGGAAGCAGAAGTAAAAAGGACATATTAAATTTGAATTTTTATTGTAGTAAAAAACAAGATTAGAAACAGGTAGAATCTAGAGATGAAACAGAGCTGATGATTAATCTCCACAGGATGACTTAGCAAATGGAAAAAAAAAAAGTTCTGAACACAGAATGAGAAAGGGGAACCATCTACTTGTATTTTTCATACCCATCCTCTTTTTCCTCCAAGCTCCTGGATTTTTTTCATGCATTAATAATAAGAAATTCAGGTGACAAAACTGGGTTTGTGATGGTGAAATTGACATTTTTGTGGCAGAAGACTTAGGAGAACTAATAGACAGAAAAAAAAATCTGGAAGTCAGACTTCTCCAATGGCAGTAACATTATTTTATGATAAAAGGTTTGCCGTTCAAATACTATGAAGCAGACTTTTGAAATTATTCTGATCAATAGTGATGAGAAGTTATAAAATATTTCAGTCACTACCATAAGATCACAAACATACAAAACTTTCTATTTTTGCTATGAGGAGATCAAAGTATTACATGGCAATCTGTAGAAACAGCTCCTATACTGGGCTGCTCCTTATTTATTGATATGTAAGAACCTTTACATTTTACAGTGAAATGATGACATATTTGATTCTATAGATTAGGAAAATAATATATTTAGAATTTCCAGAGTACGGTATCTGGCACATAACAGACAACTATTATTATATAAATTTGTTAGCTTTAATTGCCAATTTATTCAGAAGTCACAAGTTTTCCTCAGTCATGTAGACTTTTAACCAACTAGATGTAAATGATATTTTACTTTCATATAAGCTAAACTATACAGATTCTTGTGACAAATATATACATATGTTCAGAGAGGTAAGAGACAGCAAAGAGTGGAAGAGAGAAAAAACATGGAATGTTACTAACAATAAGAAAAAAAAAATCCCCTGCCAACTTAAAGCTTACTGTTGACATTAATTATGTTATATAAACAATTACTTCCAACCACATAATTCGTCTTTTTCAAGCTTCATTCTGTAAATTACCTGATCAATATTAAGTTTTTCTGCCTTAGAGATGTTTTAGGAGGGGACAGGAAAAAAATAAATTCATATTTTAATTCACTGGATTCAGCAGAGCTTGTCAAGAAACCTCCCAAATAAAGGCTAGCATGGATGAAGAAACGCTTCTAGAAGAAAAACTTCAGAGAAAACTACAAATTCTAATCTACCTGTACAGTTATACTCACCAGAATAGCTGATCCCACTGCCTGCAGTAAATGGAACAATAGAAGTATTTTTAACTTTACCACATATTTTGAAGTTTACTCAAGATTTAGACACATAATGAAAACGTGGCAATCTTGGCTATTATATAGTATTTTTAACTGTTACAAAAATATGCAAGTGCTGAATAAAGAAATGTAAGGAGTAGATTGTTCCAAATTAAAACTTGATACGGTTTTCAATAGGGGATAGCTGAGAGATACACAAAGATAATGAAAGATTTTTTTTTGAACTTCAGGAAAAGAACACTGAAATATTAATGAAACTTGTCCTTTGATATAATGACAAGGAATTTTTTGGTTAAGTTCAATTTCCTTTGTTAACTAAAAAATTACTAAAAAAGATTAAATAGGGAGTACATTGTAACAATTTGTACATTTATAGTAAACTATGTTAATATCATGACATTGACCATACATATTAAAATAAAAATTGAGATAGTTCAGATATTTATAGCAGTTAATTTTTAAATTCTAGAATAATCAAATGTTTAAAAAAATCAAATTTTCTAATTCTAAACTTCCTGAATTATTATGTCAAATTCACAAACTACTCTAAACTTTATCAACAGCTTACTTGGTTTGTAGAATATATTAAATGTATCAACCGATCTTACCATCTTTGCCATCTATGGATTTTGACACTTCAATATCAAAATTTTCCTGCATCTGCTGGCCTCTAAAACAATTGAGATGTTCTTGCTCAATTAAATTACTTTCTTCCTCTTCTAGAGGCTGCCAAGTGCCATCAATAAACCACTGTCCACGCATTACTGGTATTTTATCAGCCTCTGAAAAAGAAAAATCACAGAATTATACATTTTAAGATTCAATTTCCCCAAAAGAGACATAGTATCTACAATCTTATATTTTGCTACTGCTGTCACAAAAACAGATTTTCATGACGCAATACAATCATATAAAGTTTTATTTGTATTTATTTATTTTGAGATATTTATCTTGCTCTATGCTGCCCAGGATAGAGTGCAGTGGTGTGACCACAGCTCACTGCAGCCTTGATCTTCCAGGCTAATTTTTATATTATTCTGGTAGACATGTGGTTTTGCTATGTTGCCCAGGCTAGTCTCAAACTCCTGGGCTCAAGAGATGCGCCCACCTTGGCCTCCCAAAGTGCTAGGATTACAGGTATGAGCCGCTGCGCTTGGCCCATTTAAAGTTTTAAAATCCAGATTTTGAGCCAGAGTGTATCATATTCTATAGCATATACTTTTACTTATATTAAATATTACACCTAAAAATCACTTTAGCACTAGAAAAATAGATGAGCAGCTATGTATATAATTGAGACTCTGAGTAACCAAAATTAGCAGCCTAAGGCGTTAAAACGAGTTTCATGCAAGGCTCTGATGATAGTTCCAATGTCTTAGAAAATATTAATATAAAATCCAGAATAGTGTTTAGAAATAGTGTGTGTGGTAGTAGTGTGTGGCACTTTTTAGAGCTGCCTTGGAGACTAGAGGCTTCTAGTAAGTATACAAGATAAATGAAACTATTATATTAGCACATATTTAATCTACTTTAGGGAAAAAAAAATTTTTCTTGGCTAACTTTTGATTAAACACTGTCCCTAGAAACCTAAGACTTCTAGTTGTTATTTAAAATAAACCACAGCTGTCAGCTAAGCTATCTTGAATTCTTTAACACGATTTTTTTTAATATAGCAAAAATAAAATAAAAATAACAAAACCCTAAAAGTAAAAAGCAAAATGAAACAAATGAATCTAATCATGTAGAATGCTGGTAGTTTAATCACACAAAGAGAAATTATTTCAAGTGAATTTAAAACTCTGTCATTTGTACATACATCTTTGGAAATAAAATATGGAGAAAAAGAACAGCAAACATCTTAAACCTTTTGCAATAACCATATTGTCAGTAATACTATTTGTATTACTAATTTGAAACTGTAGGTTAAGATGAATGTATTAATTTTATTAATATCATTAGGAACCTAGATTTTAAGCATAAAACAAAAGAGATACAAGTATAAAAATCAAATAAAAAAGCTTGTAATCATAAATTTTAACAAAAAATTTCAGTATGGACTAATGATGTATTTTCTCTTTGAAAAAAAGGTCCTAGTAAAGGCCTAGAATTGAAGACAAACCCAGTATAAGTGAACACTCCTAATACAAAGATTGTGAACTGTAAATATCATTTCCCATTAAAAGAAACCAAGAGTCCTTGAAAAAAAAATGGCTAAACTTCAGGTTTGAGAAAAGAAATACACTAGATGATCTTGAAACATCTCGTCATACCAGTTTTGTACTGCGATGTATTTAAAATTTTCTATTATGTGTTTCTATTGCGACTTGCATTCTCCTATATTCTGCTACAGTGATTCTGGTATATTTAGGTGTTTGCTGTGTCATTTGGTACCTAGATACCAAAAAATATTATAACTTCATTGTGAATTATGGTTTTAACCACTATAAACATACTGTTATACTGAATAGTTTTTGCCTGGATTCTACTTTATCAAAATGTTAACTCCTGATTTCTTATTTTTTCCATTTGCCTGTAATATCTTTACATATTCCTTTATTTTTGATGGCTGGAATCACTGTTTTATACGTCCCTTATGTAAGGCATAGAATTGGGTTTTGCTTTATAAAGCCATTTGAAATCTTTTTATTTTAATAGATGAGTTAAGCCCATTTATGTTTACTAATATGATTGACATATTTGAACTCAACTCTATATAGTTACCATGTTTATTATTCACACTTATTCTTTTTTTTCTTTATGTTGTATTTCTGCTATTTTTGCTTTTTTTGTACTTTCTTTTGGTAGTTAGGAAAATTCTAATTTTTTGTTCCAGTGGTTGTCTCTCTCTCTCTCTCTCTCTCTCTCTCTCTGTGGTGGTGGCGTGTGTGTGTGTGTGTATGTATGTGTTTTAGAGTAACCCAAATCTCCTTTTTGCTTACTTTACCTTTTATTATCTGGTCAATCCATTTAAATGGTATTGTATGACTCTCATTTATTACCCATATTGTGGAGAATGACCTTAATTCTATCTCTCTTTCTCTGTTCACCCATTTATTTTTAGTTTTATTCTTTTTACTTTGTCAGAACATATAAAAATTATACCTATGTCCCTGGCACTGTTTTAAGTCTTGGGTCTACATTTAAATATAGTAAATTATCACCACATATTTCCTAAATTCTTGTGTGTTCAAACTGTTTATCTGATACTCTAAAGACAGGTTGGCTAGCTTGTGCTTTATTTCTTCGAGTTTTTAAAAATGGTGCTCCACCGTAGCCTTCCTTTGAATATTGTTCTAGGCCAGGCGCAGCGACTCATGCCTGTAATCCCAGAACTTTGAGAGGCTGAAGCAGGTGGATCACTTGAGGCCAGGAGTTTGAGACCAGCCTGGCCAACATAGCAAAACCCCATCTCTACTAAAAATATAAAAATTAGCTGGGCATGGTGGTGGGTGCCTATAATCCCAGCTACAGGAGGCTGAGGCATGAGAATCACTTGAACCGGGGAGGTGGAGGTTGCAGTGAGCCAAGATCATGCCACTGCACTCCAGCCTGGGTGACAGAGGGAGACAGGAAAAAAAAAAAAAAAGAATATTGTTCTTAAGGAATCTGATGTCAGCCTTTTAATAATATAATCCTTTTTCCCCTCTCAAGAGGTCCAGGAAAAAAGTCTTTAAAATCTAATAGTTTTACTAGGCTATGACTCAGCTGTTCTGTATTAATCTGTCCATGATGGGGCCTTTTAATACGTAAAATTTCAAATTTCCTATTATTTCTGAAAAGTGTTCTTGAGTTAGGGTTTAATTAGTTCTGTTCTAGTGATTTGCTTTTCTTCTTCAGGGACTCCAATTTTAAGTATGTTAGGTCTTCTTTTGTCTGTATTGAATTTAAACTACTTTTTACATTCTCTTGGTTGTTTTCCTTCCTTTTATCAATGGCTCTTATTAGATTTTTATTTGAATCTATTCTCCTATTGGCATCTTGTAATTAATATATAGTAGTCCCCCCTTGTCCGTGGGGGATACATTCCAAGACCCCCATTGGATGCCTGAAGCCTTAAATAGTACTGAACTCTATATATAATGTTTTTGTAATATACATGTATTTATGATAAAGCTTACTTTATAAATTAGGCACAATAAGAGATTAACAACAACTAATAATAAAACCCAACAATTACAACCATATGCTAGCATCACTACTCTTGCACTTTGGAGCCATTATTAAATAAAATAAAGGCTACTTGAATACAAGCACTTCAAAACCACCACAGTTGATATGATAACCAAGACAGCTACTAAATGACTAATGGACTAGTGGCATAAACAGTTGCATATCCTAGACAAAGGAAAAACTCCCATCCTGGGCAGGATGGAGCAAGATGGCTGGAGACTTCATCACACCAATCAGAAAAGCATCCAATTTAAAACTTGTAACTGTGGCTGGATACAGTGGCTCATGCCTGTGATCCCAGTACTTTGGGAGGCTGAGGCAGGAGGATCACCTGAGGTCAGGAGTTTGAGACCAGACTGGCCAACATGGTGAAACCTCATCTTTACTAAAAATACAAAAATCAGCCAGGCGTGGTGGTGCACACCTATAGTCCCAGCTACTTGGGAGGCTGACGCAGGAGAATTGCTTGAACCCAGGAGGCGGAGGTTGCAGTGAGCTGAGATCATGCTGAGAGACAGGACTACCTGGATTTCCTAGGCCGACTAAGAATCCCTAAGCCTAGCTGGAAAGGTGACTGCATCCACCTTTTAACGGGGCTTGCAACTTAGCTCACACCTGACCAATCAGGTAGTAAAGAGAACTCACCAAAAAGCTAATTAGGCAAAAACAGGAGGTAAAGAAAGAGCCAATCATCTATTGCCTGAGAGCACAGTGGGAGGGACAATGATCGGGATATAAACCCAGGCGTTTGAGCCAGCAACAGCTACCCTCTTTGGGTCCCCTCCCTTTGTATGGGAGCTCTGTTTTCACTCTATTAAACCTTGCAACTGCCCCCCCTTCTGGTCCTTAATTAAGGCTCAAGCTGAGCTTCTGCTTGCTGTCCACCACTGCTGTTTGCTGCCATCGCAGACCCGCCGCTGACTTCCATTCCTCCGGATCCGGCAAAGTGCCCGCTGTGCTCCTGATCCAGCGAGGCGCCCACTGCCACTACCAATTGGGCTAAAGGCTTGCCGTTGTTCCTGTACAGCTAAGTGCCTGGGTTCATCCTAACCGAGCTGAACACTAGTCACTGGTTTCCAAGGTTCTCTTCCGTGACCCATGGCTTCTAATAGAGCTCTAACACTCACCACATGGCCCAAGATTCCATTCCTTGGAATCTGTGAGGCCTAGAACCCCAGGTCAGGGAACATGAGGCTTGCCACCATCTTGGAAGCAGCCCACGACCATCTTGGGAGCTCTGGGAGCAAGGATCCCCGATATTTGGCGACCAGGAAGGGACCTCCAAAACGGTAATATTGGACCACTTTCGCTTGCTATTCTGTCCTATTCTTCCTTAGAATTGGAGAAAATACCGGACACCTGTTGGCCATTAAAAACGATTAGTGTGGCTGCCGGACTTAAGACTCAGGTGTGAGGCTATCTTTGGAAAGGCTTTCTAACAACCCCCGGCCCTTCTGGGTTGGGAGCATTGGTCTGCCTAGAATCAGCTTCCGCTTTCAATTTTCCTGGGGAAGCCCAGGGCCGACTAGAGGCAGAAAGCTGTTGTCCCGAACTCCTGGCATTAGCTGGTTGAGATCATGGCTAGTCTCTATTCAACAGTCACCCGTGCGTGTACCCCTACCTTTCCTTCTGACCCATACCCTGGGTCCCGACCACGACTTTCTTGAAAGTGTAGCCCTAAAATTCTCCTTACCTCTGAATCTACTTTCTCTGATCCCTGCCTCCTAGGTACTAATGGTTCAGACTTTCAATTCCTCTAGCAAGTTGTATCTCCAAAGGGATCTAAGGAAGCTCTACGCTGTGTCCTTAGGCATCTAGGCTATAAACCCAGGGATTCTTATCCCTGGTGTCCCTCCGGATTTAGGTATACAGCTCTCGACATGGGCAGTTATGTGGGACCCGTTCCCTACCACCCTTGCCAGGGCCCCAAGTTTGTAATGGCTAAGAGGAGGGGAGAGAGAGGGATAGAGGAGAAAGAGAGAGAGAGACATGAAGGAGAAAGAGAGAGAGACACGGAGGAGAAAGAGAGAGACACGGAGGAGAAAGAGAGAGACACGGAAGAGAGAGAGAGATGGAGGAGAAAGAGAGAGACACGGAGGGGAGAGAGAGAGATGGAGGAGACAGAGACAGATGGAGGAGACAGAGACGGAGGAGAGAGAGAGACGGAGGAGAGAGAGAGAGACGGAGGAGAGAGAGAGAGACGGAGGAGAGAGAGAGAGACGGAGGGGAGAGAGAGAGAGAGACGGAGGAGAGAGAGAGAGACGGAGGAGAGAGAGAGAGAGAGACGGAGGAGAGAGAGAGAGAGACGGAGGAGAGAGAGAGAGATGGGGAGACAAAGAGAGAACGAGAAAGAAATAGTAAATAAAACCAGTGTGCTCTATTCCTTTAAAAGCCAGGGTAAATTTAAAACTATAATTGATAATTGAAGGTCTTCTCCGTGACCCTGTAACACTCCAATACTACCTTGTTGTCAGTGTAAACAAGGGCGTAGCCTCTAAGCACTGAGACCACTGATAACCTGTAGTTTTCCTATCAAAAATCCTTAACGTAGTAACCCGCGGATGCATTCAATCTGTAGCGGCAACTGCTTTGCTAACAGAAGAAAGTAGAAAAGTAACTTAGAGGAAACCTCACTGTGAGCTTCCTAGTTCAGAATTATTCTAAGTCAAAAAATCAAAAAGGTAGCTTACTAACTCAAAAATCTTAAAGTATGGGGCTATTCTGTTTAAAAAAAGGTAATTTAACACTAACCACTCATAATTCCCTGAACCCAGTAGATTTCCTAACAGGAGATTTAAATCTTAATTACCATACAAAGGTCTGACCAGACCTAGGAGGAACTCCCTTCAGGACAGGATGGTAGATGGTTCCTCCCACGTGATTGAGGGAAAAACCAAAATGGGTATTCAGTAATTGATAGGGAGACTCTTGTGGAAGCAGAGTTAGAAAAATTGCCAAATAATTGGTCTGCTTAAAGGCGCGAGTTGTTTGCACTCAGCCAAGCCTTAAAGTACTTACAGAATCAAAAAAGATACCTCAATCCTGACTCAAAAGGTTACCTACATTCTCTCTGAAACGAATTTGCATAAGAACTGTTGTTTATGGGAATGCATCTTGATGGGGCGGCTGGGTTTTACGAAATACTCCAGAACCCAGCCCAGCTCTAGGACTCACCCCTGAGCACAAAGGCAATGTTGGGCACGCTGGTAAAGGACCACTAGAATCCAACAGCCTGGACCCCTTTCTTTGTGGTCAAGAAATGAGGAAAAGGGGTATAGGGCTACTACGTTGGTGAGCATAACTAATCCGATAAGCAGAGGTCCATGGGTGGTTACGCACCCTGGAAAGGAATAAGCATTAGGACCATAGAGGATGATCTAGGACTAATGCTCATCGGAAAATGACTAGGGGTGCTGGCATCTCTATGCTCTTTTTTCAGATGGGAAACGTTCCCCCCAAGGCAAAAACGCCCCTAAGATGTATTCTGGAGAACTGGGACCAATTTGACCATCAGATGCTAAGAAAGAAATGAATTATATTCTTCTGCAGTACCGCCTGGCCATGATATCCTCTTCAAGAGGGAGAAACCTGGCCTCCTGAGGGAAATATAAACTATAACACCATCTTACAGCTAGATCTCTTTTGTAGAAAAGAAGGCAAGTGGAGTGAAGTGCCATATGTACTAACCTTCTTTTCATTAAGAGACAACTTGCAATTATGTAAAAAGTGTGATTTATGCCCTACAGGAAGCCCTCAGAGTCTACCTCCCTACCCTGGTGTCCCCCTGACTCCTTCCCCAACTAATAAAGACCCCCCCCCCTTCAACCCAAACAGTCCAAAAGGAGATAGACAAAGGGGTAAACGATGAACCAAAGAATGTCAATATTCCCCGATTATGCCCTCTCCAAGCAGTAGGAGGAGGAGAATTTGGCCCAAGCAGAGTGCATGTAGGGCCTTTCTCTCTCTCAGACTTAAAGGAAATTAAAATAGACCTAGGTAAATACTCAAATAACCCTGATGGCTATATTGATGTTTTACAAGGGTTAGGACAATCCTTTGATCTGACATGGAGAGATATAATGTTACTGCTAAATCAGACACTAACCCCAAATAAGAAAAGTGCCACCATAACTGCAGCCCGAGAGTTTGGCGATCTCTGTTATCTCAGTCAGGTCAATGACAGGATGACAACAGAGGAAAGAGAACAATTCCACACAGGCCAGCAGGCAGTTCCCAGTGTAGACCCTCACTGGGACACAGAATCAGAACATGGAGATTGGTGCCGCACACATTTGCTAACTTGCATGCTAGAAGGACTAAGGAAAACTAGCAAGAAGCCTATGAATTATTCAATGATGTCCACTATAACACAGGGAAGGGAAGAAAATCCTACCACCTTTCTGGAGAGACTAAGGGAGGCATTGAGGAAGCATACCTCTCTGTCACCTGACTCTATTGAAGGCCAACTAATCTTAAAGGATAAGTTTATCACTCAGTCAGCTGTAGACATTAGAAAAAAACTTCAGAAGTCTGCCTGAGGCCCAGAGCAAAACTTAGAAACCCTACTGAACTTGGCAACCTCGGTTTGTTATAATAGAGATCAGGAGGAGCAGGCGGAATGGGACAAACAGGATAAAAAAAGGCCACCACTTTAGTCACGGCCCTCAGGCAAGCGGACTTTGGAGGCTCTGGAAAAGGGAAAGGCTGGGCACATCGAATGCCTAATGGGGCTTGCTTCCAGTGCGGTCTACAAGGACACTTTAAAAAAGATTGTCCAGATAGAAATAAGCCGCCCCCTCGTCCATGCCCCTTATGTCAAGGGAATCACTGGAAGGCCCACTGCCCCAGGGGATGAGGGTCCTCTGAGTCAGAAGCCACTAACCAGATGATCCAGCAGCAGGACTGAGGCTGCCCGGGGCAAGCACCAGCCCATGCCATCACCCTCACAGAGCCCTGGGTATGCTTGACCATTGAGGGCCAGGAGGTTAACTGTCTCCTGAACACTGGCGCGGCCTTCTCAGTCTCACTCTCCTGTCCCGGACAACTGTCCTCCAGATCTGTCACTATTTGAGGAGTCCTAGGACAGCCAGTCACTAGATACTTCTCCCAGCCACTAAGTTGTGACTGGGGAACTTTACTCTTTTCACATGCTTTTCCAATTATGCCTGAAAGCCCTACTCCCTTGTTAGGGAAAGACATTCTAGTAAAAGCAGGGGCCATTATACACCTGAACATAGGAGAAGGAACACCTGTTTGTTGTCCCCTGCTGGAAGAAGGAATTAATCCTGAAGTCTGGGCAACAGAAGGGACAAAATGGATGAGCAAAAAATGCCCATCCTGTTCAAATTAAACTAAAGGATCTTGCCTCATTTCCCTACCAAGGGCAGTACCCCCTTAGACCCAAGGCCCAACAAGGACTCAAAAAAATTGTTAAGGACCTAAAAGCCCAAGGCCTAGTAAAACCATGCAATAGCCCCTGCAATACTCCAATTTTAGGAGTACAGAAACCCAATGGGCAGTGGAGGTTAGTGAAAGATCTCAGGATTATCAGTGAGGCCACTGTCCCTCTATACCCAGCTGTATATAACCCTTATACTCTGCTTTCCCAAATACCAGAGGAAGCAGAGTAGTTTACAGTCCTGGACCTTAAGGATGCCTTTTGCTGCATCCCTATATATCCTGACTCTCAATTCTTGTTTGCTTTTGAAGATCCTTTGCACCCAACGTCTCAACTCACCTGGACTGTTTTCCCCCAAGGGTTCAGGGATAGTCCCCATCTATCTGTCCAGGCACTAGCCCAAGACTTGAGCCAGTTCTCATACCTGGACACTCTTGTCCTTTGGTACGTGGATGATTTACTTTTAGTTGCCCGTTCTGAAACCTTGTGCCATCAAGCCACCCAAGTGCTCTTAAATTTCCTCACTACCTGTGGCTACAAGGTTTCCACATCAAAGCCGTAAAACTACAAACGGTTCTTCAAATGGAGCCCCAGATATAGTCCATGACTAAGATCTACCACAGTCCCCTGGACCGGCCTGCTAGCCCATGCTCCGATGTTAATGAAATCTCAACTACACAACCCCTACTACACCCCAATTGAGCAGGAAGCAGAGCAGTCACCTGCCAACCTCCCCAACAGCACTTGGGTTTTCCTGTTGAGAGGGGAGACAGAGAGACAGGACTAGCTGGATTTCCTAGGCTGACTAAGAATCCCTAAGCCTAGCTGGGAAGGTGACCACGTCCACCTTTAAACACCGGGCTTGCAACTTAGCTTACACCTGACCAATCAGGTAGTAAAGAGAGTTCACTAAAAAGCTAATTAGGCAAAAACAGGAGGTAAAGAAACAGCCAATCATCTATTGCCTGAGAGCACAGTGGGAGGGACAATGATCAGAATATAAATCTAGGCATCTGAGCCAGCAACGGCTACCCTCTTTAGGTCCCCTCCCTTTGTATGGGAGCTCTGTTTTCACTATTAAATCTTGCAACTGCCCTCTCTTCTGGTCCGTGTTTGTTAAGACTCGAGCTGAGCTTCCGCTTGCCATCCACTACTGTTGTTTGCTGCTGTCGCAGACCCGCCGCTGACTTCCATCCCTCAGGATCCGGCAGGGTGCCCGCTGTGCTCCTGATCAAGCGAGGCGCCCACTGCAGCTCCCAATCGGGCTAAAGGTTTGCCATTGTTCCTGCACGGCTAAGTGCCTGGGTTCGTCCTAATCGAGCTGAACACTAGTCACTGGTTTCCAAGGTTCTCTTCCATGACCCATGGCTTCTAATAGAGCTCTAACACTCACCACACGGCCCAAGATTCCATTCCTTGGAATCTGTGAGGCTAAGAACCCCAGGTCAGAGAACACGAGGCTTGCCACCATCTTGGAAGTGGCCCGCCGCCATCTTGGGAGCTCTGGGAGCAAGGACCCCCGGTAACAGTGCCATTGCACTCCAGCCTGGGTGACAGGGAAAGACTCTGTCTCAAAAAAACCAAAACCAAAACCAAAAACAAGTTGTAATTGCGTATTTCTGGAACTTTCCATTTAATATTTTTGGACCCTGGTTGACTGGCTAACTGAAACTGCAAAAAGCAAAACCACAGCTCTAAAGCTGGATTACTGTAGTCTTCTGAGATGGCTTTGCCTTTGTCTTCAACTTCTTTCCTGTGTTCAATAAAATTTTGTTGCACTTCTTCCTTTTTCACTTCTTTTTTTCTCATGTCAGAGTTTAGATTTCTGCTTCTAAGTTTGTGGTTTTTATAGTATGTTCACAGATTTGAGAATATTTTATTTGGTTGAAGCACTGAGATCCCCTTTCCCTTTGTATTTGCTTTTTCGGGGAGAAGTTTTATCAACTGAAACACTTTCATTCAAATTTCTATATTCCTCTTAAAGTAGCTTTGTCTAGCATTTGATTCATTTCTATTCTTCAGCATTTTGTGAATAGGGTTCTTGGGCTCTTAGTTTAAGAGCATTCACTTCTGCAGATTAGTAAAGAGGAGCGCCTATAATGGACGGTGCTATGGTGGAGTTGTTGGGTGGGGGATGTGTTGTCGTGCCTTGTTTCTCTTTCATTTCTCTAGAAGCCTCAATTTTATCCCCACTTCCTTCTTTCCTCTTGCTGCCATGCCTCCATGAGGTATTATCTTTTCTCTGTCTCTTCTTGTAGGAGCAATGCTACTCTGAAGCTGCCTACTTGTGGTCCCGCTCACTTTCATACAGCTTAATGTAGCTAGTTCTATAAATTACCAAGTCCTAGACCTGTCTTTGTATTTGGCAAAGTTGGGGACTTTTTCTGAGGGTGATTTTGTCTGTGCTTTATTTTAACCTCTGGTCTCTTCTTCTCTTTTCTCAGTCTCTCAAGCCTTTCCTTACCCAACTCTTTCCACTCACAGATTTGTAGCAGCAACAGGAACCATTGAATGTATAAAGGTAATTAAAAATTCATGGTATCATCTGTCTTTCAGTAGTGCTGAAAGTGTGAGTTATGTATGGTTTGTGTGTATGCATGTGTGTGTGGAGTCCTTTTGTTCTTACAGCTTTTGGGGAGGATATGTGGAGATATTTAGATTTGGACAGTTGCCATTATCTTCCAGACCCAGAAGTTTATCTCATTTAACAGTAATCTTAAAAGGCTATTAATCTCCCAGCTTTACAAATGAATAAGCTAAATCTTAGTGAAACTAAATAATTTGCTTAAAGGTACATAGCTACTAGTAATGTGAGAACCAAGATTCCAACCAAAGTTTGAGTTCAAAGTTCATTCAAGCTCTTTCTACTACATAATACAAACCTATACTCTCAAATAGAAAAAGCACATTTTTAGCTCTCATTTAGCTCTTGCCTCCCAAGCAAGAGGTTCTTTAGTGGTGTTCAACCACAAATAGTCATGAAACCCTTAGCTTCCTGGAAAACAAATTGAATAAAACAGAATACACACCTGTTTCTCCACCTGTATTCTCTATCACAGTGAATGGAAAGCTGACAGTATTCAGGTGGCTACCCAAGGCAGAAAACTGGGAGTCACCCAACATGCTACCTCCTCAAGTACTTCTTACAACTGTGCACTAAGTGCTGTTTATTCCATCTCCTAAATCACTTCCAAATTCATCCCTTGCTTATCAGGCCTACAGTCATTATCTGAGTTCACACTAATCATTTCTTGTATTATTTCAGAAGCCTCTTATGTAAACTGAGTATCCCTAGTTTCAACTCTACAACACTCTCACCACCATTACCCAATGCCTACTCACAAGCAAGTGTATATGTAAGTACATGCACATACATTCAGATTCCCTTCATTTACTGTCTCCCCCTTAAAACCCAGAATGTGTTGTGCTGGTTCTTACTTCTGTAATTTGCATATGCTGTTCCTTCTATCTGGGATGCTCTTGCTTATTTTCTACATTTAGCTAGCTTTTATATTTACTTCTTCAGGAAAGTCTTTCATCACCTTCTATGATTTCACTGAAATAATTCTGTACACATCTGTCAGTATTTTTCTTAACTGTATTCTATTTAGTCTTCCTCCCTTCTGTGGGATTCTTAGATACAGGTGTTATGTTTTCATACATCTTGAGAACTCAAAAGATAATAGTAACTATCATAGCCAGGCATGGTGGCTCAAACCTGTAATCCCAGCACTTAAGGAGACTGAGGTGGGCAGATCATCTGACGTCAGGCAGTTCGAGACTAACCTGGCCAACATGGTGAAACCCTGTCTCTACTAAAAATACAAAAATTAGCTGGGTCTGGTGGCACACGCCTATAATCCCAGCTACTCGGGAGGCTGAGGCAGAAGAATCTCTTAAACCCAGGAGGGAGAGGCTGCAGTGAGCCAAGATGGCACCACTGCACCTGCACTCCAGCCTAGGTGACAGAGCGAGAGTCCATCTCAAAAAAAGAGAAAATAACTAAGTAATTATCCTAATTACAATTATTAGGAAGAATAGTCTTTATTGGAATCAAAAGAAGAACACGGGTTCTTCTTGACTGAAAAATAGTTCTAAGGTCCATTTTCTACTTTGTAAATGCTTGAGTGGATCTCATGTGTGAGTTGGAATACATTTGCAATAAAGATATTTATGTGGCTGGGCACAGTGGCTCACGCCTGTAATCCCAGCACTTTGGGAGGCTGAGGCTGGCGGATCACCTGAGGTCGGGAGTTTGAGACCAGCCTGACCAACATAGAGAAGCCCCATCTGTACTAAAAAATACAAAATTAGCTCTGGGCATGGTGGTGCATGCCTGTAATCCCAGCTACTTGGGAGGCTGAGGCAGAAGAATCGTTAGAAGCTGCGGTGAGCCTCCAACGAAGCTGCGGTGAGCCGAGATCACACCATTGCACTTCAGCCTGGGCAACAAAAGAGACAAACTCCATCTCAAAAAAAAAAAAAAAAAAAAAGATATTTATGTATAAAAAGCTACACTTACACCAAGAGGGAGTTTCTATGTATAAGATTCCTAAAGGTCTGTTTCTGAGAACTGTTTATATCCATATTAAACTTTGCAACATACATGTGTACAGAGAAAGTCTTAAGGACCACTTTCCTCATGTGGCCACGCTGCTACAGCTTACTCACTTAGGTCCAAGCCATGCCTATGGTTCAAATCTGACCACACCTGACTTAAACAGGAAAGAAGTCACAGAGCATGCGAAATTAGGAATGGCGGAGTATTGGTATTCTAGGGAAGAAGAAAGCAAGGATTAGAAATAAGTAGAAAACATAAGAAAAGGGGAAGGAGATATATGAAAGACAAGGAAGATAGAAAAGAAAGAGGTAGAAAAGTAAGGAAAATGCAGACATTCATTCTTAACATTTATTGTAAACATACTATCTGGGAACTATGAATGTATTTCTCACAGAATTAATGCTATAAATTGTGTCTAAATTCCAGATCAGCCCCACTTGAACTATTAAATATCTAATGTATTAATGCACTGTTGCCATCAAACCATCCTTTATGTTTTCTTATAGAAAAACGTATTCTAAGTTATAATTTAGACCATCAAGCATTTATTTCTCCACTGGGGCAAAGACTAGATCCCATAAATATTTGCATTTATTTTTTTAACAGTAGCTAGGACTGGGTAAGTATTGGTGATAATGACTCTTCCTTCTTCCCTGTAGTTAACGTGCTTACAGCAGAGGCATCAGGCTTTTTCTGAATTAGAAAGACAAAAGGCAGCTTGGGACCTGTGTACTGCAGACTTTGAGTTTTCCTGTACAGGTCATGCAAAAGCTGTTATGCACTACTAAGAGGAGGCTAGGTATCTTGGTGTTTTGGTAATTATCTTTAAAGTTGATTACCCCTCCAAAAAATACATTAGACGCAGCAAATCAAGAATTTTTCACTTAATGCTTGACATGTAATATACACTGAATTAAAATCCATTTTACAGAACTACAGAGTTGTACAGAAATACAAAGTTTCAGCTATTCAGGTACAATTTCTTTGCTTGACAACCTCATTAAAATTAGTCTGGTTACTGCAATGTAATATTGTGGATAATTAACATATCCCAAAGCTAATTGTCCAATTCAAAGCACAGAACACTTCCTAAAGTATTTAACACTTCCCTTAGTAAACAGAATAGGGTAAATATAATTTTATATTTTCAAGCCACTACCTTAATTTACTATGAAAGGGAGCTTTGTTGTGGAAGCTATATATACTGCTTATATTGAAAGGATTTTGACCACAGAATAGATATGTGAAACATTGTCTGTGTCTCTACTGTCAACTTTGTCTACTGCTAATCTGTATCAATCTTAGATGAATATAAGAAGTTACACAGGGCCAGGTGTGGTGGCTGACTACTGTAATCCCAGCACTCTGAGAGGCCGAGGTGGGCAGATCATGAGGTCAAGAGATCGAGACCATCCTGGCCAACATGGTGAAACCCCATGTCTCTGCTAAAAATACAAAACTTAGCTGGGCATGGTGGCACACTCCTGTAGTCCCAGCTACTTGGGAGGCTGAGGCAGGAGAATCACTTGAACCTGGGAGGCGGAGGTTGCAGTGAGCTGAGATGTTGCCACTGTACTCTAGCCTGGCAACAGAGCGAGACTCCATCTCAAAAAAAAACAAAACAAAACAAAAAAAAAGTTATACAGTTTAATGTGACATGAATTGAGCTATGTAAAATTAATTCCTATATCAAAGCCTTTTCAAACAGATATTTTCTCAAATTACCATAAACAAACCCACTTTCTACAGTGACTAAGTTTTTTTGCATGCCCTCCATGCCTATGATATTCAACACCTATATCTCTTATTCTGCATTACTAATATAACTTACTCATCAATCTGCTCATCAAAACGTCTATGTCCTTATCTACTATTTTCTGTTCCTATTTGTGTAAGTAACATATGGAGTAGTCTTTACAGCATCTATCATCTATACCAGTATAATTTGTGGAGCCTACACATTCTTTATTATTGCAAGACAATGGCAGATGTTCTTCACACCTATCACTAAGCCCTGCTTGGCTTTAACACAACTGGTTGCATGCTATTCATGATACTGAAAATCCTGAAGACTGCCTGAATATAAAAAAAGATATATTAGAGTCACTTGGTAGAGAAATACGTAATAATTTCAATGTGACTTTCACTATTTTTTTTTTTTTTTTTTTTGGAGACATGGTCTCACTCTGTTGCCCAGGCTGGAGTGGAGTGGCGCCATCTCAGCTCACTGTAACCTCCGCCTCCCAGGTTCAAGCAATTCTCCTGCCTCAGCCTCCAGAGTGCCAGGAATACAGGGGTGCACCACCATGCCTGGCTAACTTTTGTATTTTTTTTTTTTTTAGTAGAGTCAGGGTTTCACTATGATAGCTAGGCTGGTCTCAAACTCCTGACCTCAAGTGATCTGCCTGCTTCAGCCTCCTAAAGTGCTGGGATTACAGGCAGGTGCCACCACGTCCAGCCATCTTTCACTATTTTTTTTTAAAGGGTTAGAACTAGAAGAAATTATTTATAATGCATATAGCCATTCTGTATTTTCTTTTTAAAAAAATCCTGTACAAGCCAAAAAAAAAAGTATGAGAAACTCTATTTTAAAATATGGGCAAAGGGGGAGAGGCCAAGGTGGCCGAATAGGAACAGCTCTGGTCTGCAGGTCCCAGTGAAACCAATACAGAAGGTGGGTGATTTCTACATTTCCAACTGAGGTACCCAGTTCATTTCACTGAAGAAATGAACCCACAGAGAGTGAGCAGAAGCACGGTGGGAGTGTTGCTTCACCTGGGAAGTGCAAGGAGCCAGGGGACCTCCCTCTGCCAGCCAAGGTAAGCCATGAGGGACTGTGCTACCCAGCTGGGTTACTATGCTTTTCCCATGGTTCTTGCAATCTGCACATCAGAAGATTCCCTTGTGTGCCTATACCACCAGGGCCCTGGGCTTCAAGCACATAACTGGGCGGCTGTTTGGGCAGACACTGAGCTAGCTGCAGGGGTTTTTTCAACACTCAGTGGTTCCAAGAACCCCAGCGAGACAGAATGGTTCACTTCCTTGGAAAGGGGGCTGAAGCCAGGGAGCCAGTGGGTCCCACTCCCACAAAGCCCAGCAAACTAAGAACCACTGGCTTGAAATCCTCACTGTCAGCACAGCAGTCTGAAGTCGACCTGGGATGCTGGAGCTTTGTGGGGGGGAGGGGCGTCCACCATTACCGAGGCTTTAGTAGGCGGTTTTCCCCTGACAGTGCTAAGGAGCCTGGGAGGTCTGGACTGGGTGGAATTCACCACAGCGGGGCAAAGTGGCTGTGGCCAGACTGCTTCTCTAGATTCCTCCTCACTGGGCAGGGCACCTCTGAAGAAAAGACAGCAGCCCCAGTCAGGGGCTTACAGATAAAACTCTCAACTCCCTGGGACACAGCACCTGGGGGAAGGGGTGGCTGTGGGCACGAGGCTTCAACAGATTTAATCTTTCCTGCCTGCCAGCTCTCAAGAGAGCAGTTGATACAAGGTGATTCTCCCAGCACAGTACACCAGCTCTGCTAAGGGACAGACTGCGTCCTCAAGTGGGTCCCTAACCCCCATACCTCCTGACTCGGAGAGACTTCCCAATATGCGTTGACAGACACCTCACACAGGGGAGCTGTGGCTGGCATCAGGCCAGTGCCCCTCTGGGATCAAGCTTCCAGAGGAAGGAGCAGGCATCCATCTTTGCTGTTCTGCAGCCTCCACTGCAGGTGAACAGGGTCTGGAATGGACCTCCAGCAAACCGCAGCAGACCTGCAGGAAAGGGGCCTGACTAATGGAAGAAAAACTAACAAACAGAAAGCAACAACATCAACAAAAAAGACCACCATACAAAAACCCCATCCAAAGGTCATCAGCCTCAAAGATCAAAGTTAGATAAATCCACAAAGATGAGGAAAACGCAGTGCAAAACCGGTGAAAATGCCAAAAACCAGAAAGCCTCTTCTCCTCCAAGTGACTGCAACTCCTCTCCAGCAAGGACACAAAACTGTACAGAGAATGAGACTGACGAATTGACAGAAGTAGGCTTCAGAAGGCAGGTAATAACAAACTCCTCTGAGCTAAAGGAGCATGCTCTAACCCAATGCATGGAGACTAAGAACCTTGATAAAGGTTACAGGAACTGCTAACTAGAACAACCAGTTTAAAGAGGAACATAAATGACATGATGGAGCTGAAAAACACAGTCCAAAAACTTCATGAAGCATGTGCAAGAATCAATAGCCAAATTGATCAAGGGGAAGAAAGGATATCAGGGATTGAAGATCAACTGACTGAAATAAGGCATGAAGAAAAGATTAGAGAAAAAAAAGAATGAAAAGGAATGAACAAAGCCTCCAAGAAACATGGGACTATGTGAAAAGACAAAACCTACGTTTAATTGGTATACCTGAAAGTGGTGGGGAGAATGGAGTCAAGTTAGAAAACACACTTCAGGATATTATCCAGGAGAACTTCCCCAGCCTAGCAAGGCAGGTCAACATTCAAATTCAGGAAATACAGAGACCACCACTAAGATACTGCTAGAGAAGAGCAACCCCAAGACACATAATTGTCAGATTCTCCACGGTTGAAACAAAGGAAAAAATGTTAAGGGCAGCCAGAGAGAAAGGTCAGGTTGTCTATAAAGGGAAGCCCATCAGACTAACAGCAGATCTCTCTGCAGAAACTTTACAAGCCAGAAGAGAGTGGGGGCCAATATTCAACATTCTTAAGGAAAAGAATTTTCAACCCAGAATTTCATATCCAGCCAAACTAAGCTTCATAAGCAAAGGAGAAATAAAATCCTTTACAAACAAGCAGATGCTGAGGGATTTTGTCTCCACCAGGTCTGCCTTACAAGAGCTCCTGAAGGACACACTAAATATGAAAAGGAAAAACTGGTATCAGCCACTGCAAAAACAAAACAAAATATAAAGACCAATGACACTATGAAGAAACCGCATCAAATGATGTGCAAAATAACCAGCTAACATCATGATAACAGGATCAAATTCACACGTAACAATATTAATCTTAAATGTACATGGGCTAACTGCCCCAATTAAAAGACACAGACTGGAAAATTGGATAGAGTCAAGACCCACTGGTGTGCTGTATTCAGGAGACCCATCTCATGTGCAAAGACACACACTGGCTCAAAATAAAGGGATGGAGGAATATTTATCAAGCAAATGCAATGAAAAAAAGAACAGGGGTTGCAATCCTAGTCTCTGATAAAACAGACTTTACCAACAAGGATCAAAAAAGACAAAGAAGGACATTACATAATGGTAAAGGGATCAATGTAACAAGAAGAGCTAACTATCCTAAATATATATGCGCCCAATACAGGAGCACCCAGATTCATAAAACAAGTTCTTAGAGACCTACAAAGAGACTTTGACTCCCACACAATTATAATAGGAGACTTTAACTACCACTATCAATATTAGACGGATCAATGAGACAGAAAATTAACAAGGATATTCAGGACTTGAACTCAACTCTGGACCAAGATGACCTAATAGACATCTACAGAACTCTCCACCCCAATCTTCTCAGTGCCACATAGCACTCATTCTAAAATCGACCACATAATTGGAAGTAAAACAATGGTCAGCAAATGCAAAAGAATGGAAATCATAAACTGTAGAGGACTACGTGCTCGCAAACGAGACGTTCCTGATAAGTCCTGCTCTTGCAAACGAAGCAGGGCATTCCCAATAAGTCCTGCTCTTGCAAACGAAGCAGGGCGTTCTTCCCTGTAAACAGGGAGGACAAAGGAGCCAGCTGCAAACAGCAGACCCTGGGGGCTTGTTTATGTGTAAACATCTTGAAAATCCAGAAAGTCAGGGAAAGGTCAGAAAAACAACAATGTGTCTTGTGACTTGGCAACATTCCACAAACGACTGTATAAAATAAAGCAGAGCGGCGCCATTCGAGGCGGCCGCCATGTTTGTCTTGTCTTGTGTGTTCATTCCTTTGTTTAGGAAACACGCAGACCCCAACAAGAAACAGTCTCTCAGGCCACAGTGCAATCAAATTAGAACTCAGGATTAAGAATCTCACTTAAAACCACACGACTACATGAAAATCGAACAACCTGCTCCTGAATGACTACTGGGTAAATCATGAAATTAAGGCAGAAATAAAGAAGTTCTTTGAAACCAATGAGAACAGACAGACAATGAAAGAGAATTTCTGGGACACAGCTAAAGCAGTGTTAAGACAGAAATTTATACCATTAAATGCCCACATCAGAAAGCGAGAAAGATCTAAAATCAACATCCTAATATCACAATGAAAAGAACTAGAGAAGCAAGAGCAAACAAATTCAAAAGCTGACAGAAGGCAAGAAATAGATCAGAGCAGAAGTGAAGGAGACAGAGACATAAAAAAACCTTCAAAAAAAATCAATGAATCCAGGAGTTGGGTTTTTGAAAAGATTAACAAAATAGATAGACTGCTAGCTAGACTAATAAAGAAGAGAGAAGAATTAACAAAATAGACACACTGCTAGCTAGACTAATAAAGAGGAAGAGAGAAGAATCAAATAGACAATAAAAGTGATAAAGGGAATGTCACCACTAATCCCACAGAAATACAAACTACCATCAGAGAATACCATAAACACCTCTATGCAAATAAAATAGAAAATCTAGAAGAAATAGGGGTCGCTTCCAAGATGGCCAAATAGGAACAGCTCTGGTCTGCAGCTCCCAGCGAGATAGACACAGAAGTGAATGATTTCTGCATTTCCAACTGAGGTACCTGGTTCATCTCACTGGGACTGGTTAAATAGTGGGTGCAGCCCATGGAGGGCAAGCTGAAGCAGGGCGGGGCGTCGCCTCACTCGGGAAGCACAAAGGGTCAGGGGATTTCCCTTTCCTAGCTAGGCGAAGCTGTGACAGACTGTACCTGGAAAAATGGTATACTCCTGACCAAATACTACGCTATTCCCAGTCTTAGCAACTGGCAGACCAGGAGATACCCTCCTGTGCCTGGTTTGGCGGGTCCCACACCCATGGAACCTTGCTCACTGCAACAGTCTGAGATTGACCTTTGAGGCGGCAGCCTGGCGGACGGAAGGGGCGTCCGCCATTGCTGAGGCTTGAGTAGCTCACAGTGTAAACAAAGAAGCCAGGAAGCACAAACCGCGCAGAACCCACTGCAGCTCAGCAAGGTCTACTGCCTTTATAGATTCCACCTCTGGGGGCAGGGCATAGCTGAACAAAAGGCAGCAGACAGCTTCTGCAGACTTAAATGTCCCTGTCTGACAGCTCTGAAGAGGGCAGTGGTTCTCTCAGCAGGGCATTCGAGCTCTGAGAATGGACAGACTGCCTCCTCAAGCGGGTCCCTGACCCCTGTTTGCCTGACTAGGAAAACACCTCCCAGTAGGGGCCGACAGACACCTCAAACAGGGCGGTGCCCCTCTGGGATGAAGCTTCCAGAGGAAGGATCAAGCAGCAATATTTGCTGTTCTGCAGCCTCTGCTGGTGATACCCAAGCAAACAGGGTCTGGAGTGGACCTCCAGCAAACTCCAACAGACATGCAGTTGAGTGAACCGACTCTTAGAAGGAAAACTAACAAACAGAAAGGAATAGCATCAACATCAACAAAAAGGACATCCACACCAAAACCCCATCTGTAGGTCACCATCATCAAAGACCAAAGGTAGATAAAACCACAAAGATGGGGAGAAACCACAGCAGAAAAGCTGAAAAATCCAAAAAAAACAGAGCGCCTCTTTTCCAAAGGATAGCAGCTCCTTGCCAGCAAGGGAACAAAACTGGATGGAGAATGAGTTTGGTGAGTTGACAGAAGTAGGCTTCAGAAGGTCAGTAATAAGAAACTTCTCTGAGCTAAAGGAACATGTTCTAAGCCATCATAAGAAAGCTAAAAACCTTGAGAAAAGGTGAGACGAATGGCTAACAAGAATAAACAGTGTAGAGAAGACCTTAAGTGACCTGATGGAGCTGAAAACCATGGCACGAGAGCTTCGGGACACATGCACAAGCTTCAATAGCTGATTCAGTCAAGTGGAAGAAAAAATATCTGACTGAAGATCAAATTAATGAAATAAAACAAGACGACAAGATTAGAGAAAAAAGAGTAAAAAGAAACAAACAAAGCCTCCAAGAAATATTGGACTATGTGAAAAGACCAAATCTACTTTTGATTGGTGTACCAAAAAGTGACCGGGAGAATGGAACCAAGTTAGAAAACACTCTTCAGGATATTATCCAGGAGAACTTTCCTAGCCTAGCAAGGCAGGCCGACATTAAAATTCAGGAAATACAGAGAACACCACAAAGATACTCCTCGAGAAGAGTAACCCCAAGACACGTAATTGTCAGATTCACCAGGGTTGAAATGAAGGAAAAAATGTTAAGGGCAGCTAGACAGAAAGGTCAGGTTACCCACAAAGGGAAGCCCATCAGACTAAAAGCGGATCTCTCGGCAGAAACCCTACATGCCGGAAGACAGTGGTGGCCAATATTCAACATTCTTAAAAAAAAAAAAAGAATTTTCAACCCAGAATCTCATATTCAGCCAAACTAAGCTTCATAAGTGAAGGAGAAATAAAATCCTTTACAGACGCAAATGCGGAGAGATTTTGTCACCGTCAGGCCTGCCTTACAAGAGCTCTTGAAGGAAGCACTAAACGTGGAAAGAAACAACTGGTACTAGCCACTGCAAAAACATGCCAAATGGTAAAGACGATCGACTCTACGAAGAAACTGCAGGAATTAATAGGCAAAATAACCAGCTAGCATCATAATGACAGGATTAAATTCAAACATAACGATATTAACCTTAAATGTAAATGGGCTAACAGCCCCAATCAAAAGACACAGAATGGCAAATTGGATAAATAGTCAAGGTACCATACCTTCTGAAACTATTTCAATCAATAAAGAAAGAAAGAATCCTCCCTCACTCATTTTATGAGGCCAGCCTTATCCTGATACCAAAACCTGGCAGAGAGACAACAAAAAAGAAAATTTTAGGCCAATATACCTGATGAACATTGATGCGAAAATCCTCAATAAAATACTGGCAAACCGAATCTAGCAGCACATCAAAAAGCTTATCCACCACATACAAGTCAGCTTCATCAATGGGATGCAAGTCTGGTTCAACATATGCAAATCAATAAACATAATCCATCACATAAACAGAACCAATGACAAAAACCACATGGTTATCTCAATCGATGCAGAAAAGGTCTTTGATAAAATTCAATATCCCTTCATGGTAAAAAACTCTCAATAAACTAGGTATCAATGGAACATATCTCAAAATAATAAGAGCTATTTATGACAAACCCATAGCCAATATCATCCTGAATGGGCAAAAGCTGGAAGCATTCCCTTTGAACACCAGCACAAGACAAGGATGTCCTCTCTCACCACTCCTATTCAACATAGTACTGGAAGTTCTGACAGGGCACAAGAGAAAGAAATAAAGGGTATTCAAACAGGAAGAGAGGAAGTCAAATTGTCTCTGCAGATGACATGATTGTATCCTTACAAAACCCCATCGTCTCAGCCTAAAAACTCCTTAAGCTGATAAGCAGCTTCAGCAAAGTCTTAGTACACAAAATCAATGTGCAAAAATCACAAGCATTCCTATACACCAATAATAGATAAGCAGAGAGCCAAATCATGAGTAAACTCCCATTCACAACTGCTAGAAGCAAAATAAAATATCTAGGAACACAACTTACAAGTGACGTGAAGGACGTCTTCAAGAGGAACTACAAACCACTGTTCAACGAAATAAAAAAGGACACGAATAAATGAAAAAAAAATTCTATGCTCATGGTTAGGGAGAATCAATATCATGAAAATAACCATACTGCCCAACGTAATTTATAAATTCAATGATATTCCTATGAAGCTACCACTGACTTTCTTTGCAGAATTAGAAAACAATACTTTAAATTTTATATAGAACCAAAAAAGAGCCCGTATAGCCAAGACAATCCTAAGCAAAAAGAACAAAACTGGAGACAACACACTACCTGACTTCAAACTATACTACAAGGCTATAGTAACCAAAACAGCATGATACTGGTACCAAAACAGATATACAGATTAATAGAACAGAACAGAGACCTCAGAAATAGCAGCACACATCTACAACCATCTGACCCTCAACAAACCTGACAGTAACAAACAATGGGGAAAGGATTCCTTATTTAATAAATGGTGCTGGGAAAACTGGCTAGCTACATGCAGAAAACAGAAACTGGACCCTTTCCTTACATCTCATACAAAAATCAACTCAAAATGGATTAAAGACTTCAATGTAAAACCCAAAACCATAAAAACTCTAGAAGAAAACCTAGGCAATACCATTCAGGACATAGGTATGGACAAAGACTTCATGAATACAACACCAAAAGCAACTGCAAAAAAAGCCAAAATTGACAAATGGAATCTAATTAAAGAGCTTCTGCACAGCAAAAGAAACTATCATCAGAGTGAACAGGCAACCTATAGAATGGGAGAAAATTTTTGCAATCTACCCATTTGACAAAGGTCTAATATCCAGAATCTACAAGGAACTTAAATCTACAAGAAAAAAAAAAAAAAACCCATCAAAAAGTGGGCCAAGGGTATGAAGAGACACTTCTCAAGAGAAAGCATCTATGTGGCCAAAAAACGTGGGGAAAAAATGGTCATCATCACTAGTCATTAGAGAAATGCAAATCAAAACTACAATGAGATACCTCTCATGCCAGTTAGAATGGCAATTATTAAAAAGTCAGGAAACAACAGATGCTGGTGAGGCTGTGGGAAACAGGACTTTTACACTGTTGGTGGGAGTGTAAATTAGTTCAACCATTGTCAAAGACAGTGTGGCAATTCCTCAAGAAGCTAGAACCAGAAATAGCAATAGAAATCCAGCAATCCCATTACTGGGTATATACCCAAAGGATTATAAATCATTCTACTATAAAGACACATGCACACGTATGTTCACTGCAGCATTATTTACAATAGCAAAGACTTGGAACCAACCCAAATTTCCATCAATGATAGACTGGATAAAGAAAATGTGGCACATATACACCATGGAATACTATGCAGCCATAAAAAAGGATGAGTTCATATCCTTTGTGTGGATGAAGCGGGAAAACATCATTCTCAGCAAACTAACACAGGAACAGAAAACCAAACACCCCACGTTTTCACTCATAAGTGGGAGTTGAACAAGGAGAACACATGGATACAGGGAGAACATCACATACCAGGGCCTGTCAGGGGCGTCAGGGAGCAAGGGAGGGAGACCATTAGGATAAATACCTAATGCATGCAGGGCTTAAAATCTAGATGATGGGTTGATAGGTGCAGCAAACCACCATGGCACATATATACCTACGTAACAAACCTGCACATTCTGCACATGTATCCCAGAATGTTTAAAAAAAAAAAAAAAAAGAAGGCAAATGATACTGTGTAAATTACCCATTTACTGCCTCTCAGCTCTAAATCTACTCTTCCTTGTGTGCTCTACAATAATGGAGCTGAACTCTGTAAATAGTTCTCCCTTGCCAGCTGGTCCAATTAGGCTTTACCAGTAGATGACACTTGAAGGATGCTGGAAGAAGAAGGTGTTTCTTCTTCTGGTTCCAGTGTGCTTACCTTATTGGGCTCCTGCAGGATGCAGATTTTAATTTTTGGCAGTCTCCAGGTGCTAACAGCAGTGGCACCTTCTCATGAGCTGCTTCCCTGGCACCAACCACCCCAGACCTCCTGGCAGTTTCATAGTGAAATGTCACCTGCTACGTAACTCCCCTTGGACTACTTTTTTAGCACCTACTCAGGCAGCTTGCAATGAGTTCCACAGCTAGTCACCTCCCTGGGGAAGACTATCCCTGCTAGCACTCCAGAGGGCAGATTTCTAACAGTCCCCATGGGGCAGCACTTGGTGACCACTGCCACTCTCCAATTAGGTATGAATCTCAACCTTAAGAAGGAATGGTCTCTTCCTTGGGTGTTCTATCTTGGTCCCAGAGACAGTGGCTGCTAACTGTATCTACTATTTCTGTATTCTTTACAAACTTCTCTTTGCTCTATTACTTTGTTCCTCTGCTAATAATAATTTTTTTTTTTTTTTGATGGAGTCTCACACTATCGCCCAGGCTGGAGTGCACTGGTGTGATTTCAGCCCGGGTTGAAGCAGTTCTCCTGCCTCAGCCTCCCGAGTAGCTGAGATTGCAGGCACCTGCCACCATGCCTGGCTAATTTTATTTTTATTTTTAGCAGAGATGAAGTTTCACCATGCTGGTCAGGCTGGTCTCGAACTCCTGACCTCGTGATCTGCCCACGTCTGCCTCCCAAAGTTCTGGGATTACAGGCGTGAGCCACTGTGCCCAGCCAATAATTCTTTATGTTATACTCTCTCTGTTGAAATTAGAGTGGTTTCTGTCTCCTGATTAACATATAACAACATTTTTACAGAAGGAGAAATGCAAATAGTTAATAAAACTGTAATAAAAAATATGCTCAGATTCACTGGTAATGAGAGAGCGAGAGACAATTTGGAACACTCTATTCCTAAAGCATATAATCTAGAGAAATTCTGGCACATTTGTACAGAGAGACAAATGTGCCAGATAATTGCTGTAATTATTATTTTTTTTTGAGATGGAGTCTTGCTGTGTTGCCCAGGCTGGAGTGCAGTGGTGCCATCTCAGCTCATCGCAACCTACACGTCCAGGGTTCTAGTGATTTTCCTGCCTCAGCCTCCCAAGTAGGTGGGATTACAGGTGCTTGCAACCATGCCCAGCTAATTTTTGTATTTTTAGTAGAGATGGGGTTTCACCATGTTGGCCAGGCTGGTCTTAAACCCCTGACCTTAGGTGATCCACTGACCTCAGCCTCCCAAAGTGCTGGGATAATAGGCATGAGCCACCATGCCTGGCTAACTGCCGTAATTATTACAGCAATGTTTGTAATAGCAAAACAAACAAACCTGCAAACCACCCAAATGTCCAAAGAGGAAAATAAACTGTGGCACATTTATGGAATGAAATACTACTATGCAAAGTAAAAACAAATCAGTGGAACTATACACATCAGTATGAATAAATCCTGAAAACCTACATTAAACCAAAATGCAAGTTTTAGGAGGATACAAACAGAATGAGACTGTTTACACAAAGCTAAAACAAGCAAAAAATGCCAATGGGAATAATAATGTATGGAAATAAACACATATTTGGAAAGGTGGTTACTTCCGGATTAAAAAAAGGAGAATGGAGGAGTCAGGAGATTTTGATTGTATCTGTAAAGTTTAATTTCTTAAGGTAGGTGAAAGAGGTACTGATTATAGTTTTTTACATGTTTGAAATATTTCATTATAAAGTCAACAATTAAAAATAAACTGACAATACTCAGATGGTGATAAAAATATATTAAGTTGGTCAGGCATGATGGCTCATGCCTGTAACCCCAGCACTTTGGGAGGCCAAGGTGGGAGGATCACCTGAAGTCTGGAGCTCGAGACCAGCCTGGCCAACATGGTGAAACCCCATCTCTACTAAAAATACAAAAGAAATTAGCCGGGCGTGGTGGCGGGTGGCTTTAATTCCAGCTACTTGGGAGGCTGAGGCAGGAGAATCACTTGAACCTGGGAGGCAGAGGTTGCAGGGAGCCGAGATCATGCCAGTGCACTCCAGCCTGGGCGACAAGAGTGAAACTGTCTGAAAAAAAAAAAATACATACACACACACACACACATACACACACACACACACACACACACACACAGAGTGAGTTAAAAATTAAACATTTAATTGGTAAATGGAATGAAAGGTAGTAACTTAGGATCTAGTATCAAAATGCTACCTTGCATTAGAATGCCTGAATGCTTGTGCATTCACTGGCTAGAAACTGTAATCTGAAAGAATATAATGCAGGACAAAAGTAATTAATCATCATCCTAATAATCATTTAGCTTGGCTGCTAAGTTGGATAGTAGTTAGCAATTACACAGAATTTTATCTTACATAAAAAATAGCTATACCTCAAAATATAACTGGGATCGCATTTGAAAGTAAGTCATGCTAAGAATACTAAATAATGCTTCATCAAGGGATAATGTCAATAGTATTTACAAACCACTATGATAGAGGTAAAGAATCTGGACAATGTAAGTATACCCTAAATACCATTTGCTAATTTTGATTCAGAAAACAAGGTTGTAAGGGTTTTAAAACCTGCATATATGTCTCAGTGCTTCAGCAGTATAGCTGTAAAATTAATGAAAAGATTCGTTGTCCTTGTATTAGTTAGCTAGGACTGCTGTACAAAATACTACATACAGATTGAGTGGCTTAAACAACAGAAATGTATTACCTCATGGTTCTAGAGGCTAGAAGTCCAAGATTAAGTTGTCAGCAGGTCTGGTTTCATCTAAGGCCTCTCTCCTTGGCTTGCAGATGGACACTTTCTTGCTGTGTCTTCATATGGCCTTTCCTCTGTGTGTGTGTGTGTGTGTGTGTGTGTGTGTGTCTCTTGTGTCTCTGTGTGTCTAAATTCCCTCCTCTTGAAGACACCAGTCAGACTGGATTAGGAAGTTTAGGACCTACCCTAAATGTCTCAATTTAACTTTATCACCTATTTTATAGGTCTTATCTTCAAATACTGTTGCATTCTGAGGTATCAGGGCTAGGACTCCAACATAAGACTCTTAGCCTTTTTGCAAATTTTAATTCACAGAGGTAGCTTTTATATATTCTCAATTCTTTGCATCTCAATTTGGAGAAGAGGTTTTAAATCATAGGCCATTTTATATCAAGTCTTCCAAGTTTAATGTTTTGGTGGATCTAGGCAATGCAGACTTTTATATGCTTAGGAAAAAATTTCTGTCTAGGTATTTAGCTAAGAAAAAAAATATTTGATATAATCTGCATAGATATGGAAGAAAAACCTTGCTAAATAAAATGGAGTACACAACAGTAAAACAGATGTCTCAATTTTCAGTGTTGATTTTAGCTTAGGAGATACAATCAATTCCACACTGATTATAGCCATTCTATCAGATTATTAAAATCAAAAGAATATGTATTGACATAGTTGAAACTTTTATATTGGCAAAAGTGTCATTCAAACTTTTCTATTTTCTCTTTCTACTCTACATATTTTCCATGATTTAAACCTGTGGTTTCCAAACCTGGTCTATAATCAGAATCACCTGAGAAATTAAATTAAAAGATGGATTTTTTTTTTTTTTTTTTTTTTGAGATAGAATCTCGCCCTGTCACCCAGGCTGGAGTGCCATGGTGCGATCTTGGCCCACAGCAACCTCCGCCTCCTGGGTTTGCGTGATTCTCCTGCCTCAGCCTCCTGAGTAGCTGGGATTACAGGCACCCGCCACCATGCCTGGCTACTTTTTTGTATCTTTAGTAGAGACAGAGTTTCACCATGTTGACCAGGCTGGTCTCAAACTCCTGACCTCATTATCTGCCCACCTCGGCCTCCCAAAGTGCTAGGATTATACGCATGAGCCACTGCACCCAGCAAAGATGGATTTTTAAAGATTCCTTCCTAAACTTAATAAACCAGTCTCTGGAGATAGGGTCCAGAAATATGTACTTTAAGTTCTCCAAGTCATATACACCACAAAACACAGTCCTTGCATAAGTGATCACTGGTTCCCAACTAGTTAAAAACAGTTAATTCTCTAAATCTGATCACTTACCCAAGGTAAAAATATTTTCAGTATTCTTATGTATACACATTTACAAATTATGTATATATATAACTGTTCTAAAATATTTGATTATGATATACAAAAATAGAAAAATTGAAAGGGTGAAACAGAAATATGAATTTAAACATTTTTATTGTAATACATCTAAATGTAGTATCTGCATACCCTATTTTATTCTTTTTGAGACAGGGTCTCACTTCCACCTCCCAGGCTAGAGTACAGTGCAGTGGAGCAATCACGGCTCACTGCAGCCTTGACTTTCTGGGCTTAGGTAATTCTCCCACCTCAGCTCCCAAGTAGCTGGGACTATAGGCATGTGCCACCATCCCCAGCTAATTTTTTGTATTTTTAGTAGAGATGGGGTTTCATCATGTTATCCAGGATGGTCTCGAACTTCTGGGCTCAAGCAATTTGTCCACCTTGGCCTCCCAAAGTGCTGGGATTACAGGAATGAGTCACCCACCTGGCTGATGTAACATCCTTCTTTAAGACTCAAATCAAGCATCAATTTCTCCGCAAAGCTCTTTACTTGACGTAGAAGTGATCATTCCCATCTTTTTTACCTAGTAAATATTAACTGAGTATTTGTTGAATTAAAGAATTAAAGTTTTGAAAAAATGTATTGAAAGAAAACAATTCACATTACAAAAGAGAAGCACAGCATTTAGGAAGATGGCAAACAAATGTCAGACTGTCAAAATAGTTACTCGTCAGGAGGATTAACTAGCTATAAATAAAACAATCACATCAGAATTTAAGCTCTAAGTGGGGTTGAAATCAAAAGAGACACTAAATTCTCTTTTTTAAAAAAAGAATACATAAAAAGGAGAAAAAGATTTGTGTAGTCAAAATTCATAATGCTAACAAGCACAGATGTAAACGTTTGAACATTTCTTTTTTATAAAAAAGTAGAAGAAACATTTAAGAAACTCTAAAGTTACCAGACACTTACTTGAGAAATTTATTTAGAAAATCATCAGACAGGAGGAATACATAGCAGTAAAGTTGAGTGAGGAAATTTTACACGGCTACAAAATAAGCCAGGATATTAAGTACTATTGGTAACCTAAGCTTCATATCTGCTCGAATCGTGTAAACAGTGAAGTTGCAGACTGTACAACAGTAGGAAAAAAACTGGGTTAAGGACTCAGGAGGCCTAGCCCAACATTCCAGTTCACCCCTTAACCTCTCTGAGCCTCAGCTTATCATCTATAACATGAGGATATTGTCTCACTGCAAGGTTACAATGGGGATTAATAAAAAAATGTACATGAAAGTACTTTGTAAACTACAAAATCTCATCCCAAATTATGGCATTATTTTAATTTGTGGAATATTGTTTGAAGTTTCTAAAACCACAAGCAGTAGTTACACATAGCTACATCAAGACTAACCATCAAGAATCCTTAGCCATTTGGTACAACTAAACCCCATTTTATCCACCAACTCTTCTAAAATAAAAACTTTATGCCATGACAGCTGGAGAAGCAAGTCCAGAGAACCAAAAAACAAATACATACTAAGACCTGAAGATGAGATCAGACACACAATGACTGGCAAGTTAACTCAGTGCTCTGATTTACTTCCTGGAGTTATCAGTAAAAAGTAAATCTTTTTATTTGAAAATAGATCTTAAGAGTCTGTGTTTACATTGAGTTGTATAGTTGTATGAAACAAGACAGAATAAGAAAAGGTGGAATGACATGGTTTGGCTGTGTCCCACCCCAAAATCTCATCTTGAATTGTAATTCAAATTGTAATCTCTACCTGTTGGGGGAGGAACCTCATGAGAGGTGATTAGAACATGGGGGTGGCTCCCCCACATGCTGTTCTGATAGTGAGTTCTCACGAGATCTAACGGTTTTATAAGGGGCTTTCCCCTGTTTGCTCTATATTTCTCTCTCCTCCTACCATGTGAAGAAGGACACTGTTTGCTTCCCCTTCTACCATGACTGTAAGTTTCCTGAGGCCTCCCCAGCCATGTGGAACTGTGAGTCAATTAAACCTCTTTCCTTTATAAATTACCAAGTCTTGGGTATTTCTTCATAGCAGCATGAGAATGGAGTAATATATGGAGACTAACGGTCTGTCTTAGTCCATGTAGGCTGCTATAATAAAATACCATAAAGTTAGTGGCTCGTAACAATGGAAACTTATTTCTCACATCTCTGGGGACTGCTAAGTCTAAGATCAAGGCACCAGCAGATATGGTGTCTGATGAGGATCCACTTTCTGGTTCATTGTGCCTTCTCACTGTGCCCTCACATGGTGGAAGTGGGGAAGGGGCAGGGTGTTAATGCGATTCATAGGACTCTGCCCTATGATCTAATCACTTTCCAAAGACCCCACTTCCCCAATAACATCACCTAGAGGTTTAGGATTTCAACATATAAATTTTGGGGAGATATTAACCTTCAGCCCACTATAGAAGCATAGAAATTAAGTGCAGTAGTTGGTTCAGTTAGGCCATGTGTATTATGTCAGCGAAAAAGGGCCAGAAGCAAACAGTTCTGATACAAAAGTCTATCACTTCTACCTACAGCCCTTAACTGCATAATGTCAGGCCTCTGAGTCCAAGCTAAGCCATCATATCCCCTGTGACCTGCAGGCACACATCCAGATGGCCTGAAGCAACTGAAGAACCACAAAAGATGACATTCCACCATTGTGATCTGTTCCTGCCCTACCCTAACTGATCAACTGACCTTATGACAATACACCCTCCCTGCCCTTGTGATAATGCACTGTGATATTCCCCCACCCCTTAAGAAGGTACTTTGTGATATTCTCCCTGCCCCTGAGAATGTACTTTGTGAGATCCACCCCCTGCCTGCCTATCCCAAACCTATAAGAACTAATGATAATCCCACACCCTTTGCTGACTCCTTTTTTGGACTCAGCCTACCTGCACCCAGGTGAAATAAACAGCCTTGTTGCTCACACAAAGCCTGTTGGTGGACTCTCTTCACATGGACGCACATGACATTTGGTGCTGAAGACCCGGGACAGGGGGACTCCTTTGGGAGATGAGCTCCCTGTCCTTGTCCTCACTCTGTGAGGAGATCCACCTATGACCTCAGGTCCTCAGACCAACCAGCCCAAGGAACATCTCACCAATTTTAAATTGGGTAAGCAGTGTTTTCACTGTCTTTTCCAACCTCTCTCACTATCCCTCCACCCTTCAATCTCTCCCTTACTTAATTTCGGTTTCTTTCCCTTTCTGGTAGAGATAGAGAAGACACGTTTTATCCATGACCTCAAAATTCCGGCACCAGTCATGGACTTGGAAAGACAGTTTTCCCTTGGTGTTTAATCACTGCAGGGATGCCTGCCTGATTATTCACCCACATTTCAGAGGTGTCTGATCACCATGGGGATGCCTGCCTTGATCCTTCACCTTGGTGGCAAGTACCACTTTCCCTGGGAGGCAAGCA
>NW_012106475.1:3499084-3515437 GCF_000951045.1 Mandrillus leucophaeus | reverse complement strand
CCCGCCCCGTCTTTACCCTCTCTTTTCTCTGGGCTTGCCTCCTTCACTATTGGCAACCTGCCACCCTCTATTCCTCCTTCTTCTCCCTTAGCCTATGTTCTCAAGAATTTAAAACCTCTTCAATTCTCACCTGACCTAAAACCTAAGCGTCTTATTTTCTTCTGCAACACCACTCAGCCCAATACAAACTTGATAATGGCTCTAAATGGCCAGAAAACAGCACTTTCCATTTCTCCATTGTATAAGATCTAGATAATTCTTGTGGTAAAATGGGCAAATGGTCCGAGGTGCCTGACGTCCAGGCATTCTTTTACACACTGGTCCCTCCCTAGTCTCTGCTCCCAATGTGACTTGTCCCAAATCTTTCTTCTTTCTCTCCTGTCTGTGCCTTCAGTTTCCACCCAAGTTCTGAGTCCTTTGATTCCTCCTTTTCTATGGATCCACCTGACCTCTCCCCTCCTCCCCAGGCTGCTCCTTGCCAGGCCGAGCCAGGTCCCAATTCTTCCTCAGCCTCTGCTCCCCCACTCTATAATCCTTCTATTACCTCCCCACCTCACACCCTGTCTGGATTACAGTTTTGTTCCATGACTAGTCCTCCCCTACTTGCCCAACAATTTCCTCTTAAAGAAGTGGCTAGAGCTAAAGGCATAGTCAAGGTTAATGCTCCTTTTTCTCTATCAGACCTTCAGACCTTTCCCAAATCAGTTAGCATTTAGGCTCTTTTTCATCAAATATAAAAATCCAGCCCAGTTCATGGCCCATTTGGCAACAACCCTTACACACTTTACAGCCCTAAACCCAGAAGGGCCAGAAGTCCGTCTTATTCTCAATATACATTTTATTACCCAATCAGCTCCCAACATTACAAAAAGCTCCAAAAATTAGATTCTGGCCCTCAAACCCCAAAACAGAACTTAATTAACCTTATCTTCAAGGTGTACAATAACACAGAAGAGTTGCAATTACTTGCCTCCACCGTGAGACAAACCCCAGCCACATCTCCAACACACGAGAACTTCAAAACGCCTGAACCGCAGCGGCCAGGCCTTCCTCCAAGACCTCCTCCTCCAGGACCTCCTCCCCTAGGATCTTGCTTCAAGTGCTGAAAATCTGGCCACTGGGCCAAGGAGTGCCCGCAGCCCGGGATTCCTCCTAAGCCGTGTCCCATCTGTGCAGGGCCCCACTGGAAATCAGACTGTCCAACTTGCCTGGCAGCCACTCCCAGAGCCCCTGGAACTCTGGCCCAAGGCTGTCTGACTGACTCCTTTCCAGATGTTCTCATCTTAGTGGCTAAAGACTGACACTGCTTGATCTCCTCAAAAGCCTCTCAGACCATCACAGACACTTTGGGTAACTCTTCCAGTGGAGGATAAGTTCGTTCCCTTCTTAATCAATACAGAGGCTACCCACTCCACATTACCTTCTTTTCAAGGGCCTATTTCCCTTGTCTCCAAAACTGCTGTGGGTATTGACGGCCAGGCTTCTAAACCTCTTAAAACTCCCCAACTCTGGTGCCAACTTGGACAACATTCTTTTATGCACTCCTTTTTAGTTATCCCCACCTGCCCAGTTCCCTTATTAAGTTGAGGCATTTTTACTAAATTATCTGCTTCCCTGACTATTCCTGGGCTACAGCCACACCTCATTGCTGCCCTTTTCCCTAGTTCAAAGCATCCTTTGCGTCTTCCTCTTGTATCCCCCCCCACCTTAACCCACAAGTAACAGGACACCTCTACTCCCTCCGTGGCAACTGATCACACGCCCATTACGATCCCCTTAAAATCTAATCACCCTTACCCGGCTCAATGCCAGTATCCCATCCCATAACTGGCTTTGAAGGGACTAAAGCCTGTCCAGGATCTTCACCTTACTAATCAAATGATCCTTCCCATCCAACCTATGGTGTCAAACCCATATACTCTCCTATTGTCAATACCTTCCTCCACAACCCAGTATTCTGTTCTGGATCTCAGACATGCTTTCTTTATTATTCCTTCACACCCTTCATCCCAGCCTTTTGTCGCTTTCACTTGGACTGACCCTGGCACCCATCAGTCTCAGCAACTTACCTGGGCTGTACTGCTATAAGGCTTCAGGGACAGCCCCCATTACTTCACTCAAGTCTTTTCTCATGATTTACTTTCTTTCTATCCATCTGCTTCTCAACTTATTAAACATTTTGATGACCTTCTACTTTATAGCCCCTCCTACAAATCTTCCCAACAGGACACCTTCCTGCTTCTCCAACATCTATTCTTAAAAGGACATTGCACACCCCCCTCCAAAGCTCAAGTTTCTTCCCCATCTGTTATCTAACTCAGCATGATTCTTCATGAAAACATGCATGCTCTCCCTGCTGATCATGTCCGGCTAATCTCCCAAACCTCAATCCCTTCTACAAAGCAACAACTCCTTTCCTTCCTAGGCATGGTTAAGTAATTTCGCCTCTAGGTACCTAGTTTTGCCATCCTGACTAAACCATTATATAAACTCACAAAAGAAAACCTGGCTGGCCCCATAAATCCTCAATCCTTTCCCCACTCCCCTTTCCATTCTTTTAAAAACAGCCCTAAAAGCTGCTCCCCACTAGCTCTCCCTGACTCATCCCAACTCTTTTTCATTACACACAGCCAAAGTGCAGGGTTGTGTGGTCAGAATTCTTACACAAGAGCCGGGACCATGCCCTGTAGCCTTTCTGTCCAAACAACTTGACCTTACTGTTTTAGGCTGGCCCCCACATTATTCCTGATACCATACCTGACCCCCATGACTGTTACCTCTCTGATCCACCTGGCATTCACTTCATTTCCCCATATTTCCTTCTTTCCTGTTCCTCACCCTGATTACACCTGGTTTATTGATGGTAGTTCTTCCAGGCCCAATCACCAATCACTGGCAAAGGCAGGCTATGCTGTGGTGTCTTCCACATCTATCATTGAGACTACTGCTCTGCCCCGCTCCACTACCTTTTAGCAAGCTGAACTCATTGCCTTAACTCAGGCCCTCACTCTTGCAAAGGGACTACATGTCAATATTTATATTGACTCTAAATATGCCTTCCATATCCTGTACCACCATGCTGTTACATGGGCAGAAAGAGATTTCCTCACTATGCAAGGGTCCTCCATTATTAATGCCTCTTTTGTAAAAACTCTTCTCAAGGCTGCTTTACTTCCAAAGGCCACTTTACTTCCAAAGGAAGCTGGAGTCATTCACTGCCAGGGTCATCAAAAGGCATCAGATCCCAGCACTCAGGGCAACGCTTACACTGATAAGGTAGCTAAAGAAGCGGCTAGCCTTCCAACTTTTGTCCCTTATGGCCACTTTTTCTCCTTCTCATCAGTCACTCCCACCGAAACTTCTACCTATCAATCTCTTCCTACACAAGGCAAATGGTTCTTGGAGCAAGGAAAATATCTCCTTCCAGCCTCATAGGCCCATTCTATTCTGTCATTATTTCATAACCTCTTCCATGTAGGTTAGAAGCCATTAGCCCGTCTCTTAGAACCTCTCATTTCCTTTCCATCATGGAAATCTATCCTCAAGGAAATCACTTCTCAGTGCTCCATCCACTATTCTACTACTACTCAGGGATTGTTCAGGCCCCCTCCCTTCCCTATACATCAAGCTCAGAGATTTGCCCCTGCCCAGGACTGGCAAAATGACTTTACTCACATGCCTCGAGTCAGGAAACTAAAATACCTCTTAGTCTGGGTAAACACTTTCACTGGATGGGTAGAGGCCTTTCCCACAGGGTCTGAGAAGGCCACCAGTTATTTCTTCCCTTCTGTCAGACATACTTCCTCGGTTTGGCCTTCCCACCTCTATACAATCTGATAATGGACCGGCCTTTATTAGTCAAGTCACTCAGGCAGTCTCCCAGTCCCTGGGCATTTAATGGAAACTTCATGCTCCTTATCACCCTCAATCCTCAGGAAAAGCAGAAAGAACTAACGGTTTCTTAAAGACACACCTCACCAAACTCAGCCTCCAACTTAAAAAGGACTGTACAGTACTTTTACCACTTGCCCAGCTCAGAATTCGGGCCTGTCTTTGGGATGCTACAGGGTACAGCCCATTTTAGCTCCTGTACGGATGCTCCTTTTTATTAGACCCCAGTCTCATTCCAGACTCCAGCCCTCTAGATGATTATCTTCCAGTCCTCCAGCAAACTAGACAGGAAATTTGCCAAGCTGCTAATTATCTTTTGCCTACTCCAGATTCCCAGCCATATGAAGACACCCTAGCTGGATGATCAGTTGTTAAGAATCTGACCCCTCAAACTCTACAACCTTGATGGACCAGACCCTACTTAGTCATCTATAGTATCTCAACTGCCGTCCACCTACAGGACCCTCCCCACTGGGTTCACCATTCCAGAATAAAGCGGTGTCCGTTGGACAGCCAGCCTGAAGTCACAAGTACTCTCCCCTACTTCCCTTAAACTCACTCGCATTTCTGAAGAACAGTAATAACCCTTATGAGCCCAATACATCCCTTCATTCTATTAGGTCTATTCGTCCTTACCCTACTTTTTGCAACAGGGCTTTACGCAGTCACTCCTACTACTTGGACTGTGCCCCAAAAACTTGTCATCCCTACTGTCTTCTGTCTAGTCATACTCCTATTCACCATTCTCAACTACTCATAAATACCCTGCCCTTGTTTACACCACCAGTTTACACTTTTCCTCCAAACCATCGTAGTGGTTATCTCCTGGTACTATCCCCAATCCACCACTCTTGACTCCCTCTTAGAGTGAATAGACGATCTTTGCTGATAGGGCACACTCCAGTACGTTCACCCTGATGAAGTTCTCTTCTTTACTTTTATACTCACTCTTATTCTCGTTCCCGTCTTATGCCACCCTCTACCTCTCACCAGCTGTCTCCACCACACTATCAATCTCACTCACTCTCTCCTAGCCATTTCTAATCCTTCCTTAACAAACAATTGCTGGCTTTGCATTTCTCTTTCCTCCAGAACCATGGAGGCCTGCACTTACTCACTGCTAAAAGAAAAAGGAGGGGGTGGGACTCTACATTTTTAAATGAAGAGTGTTTGTTTTTACCTAAATCAATCTGGCCTGGTATATGACAACACAAAAAACTCAAGGATAGAGCCCCAAAACTTGCCAACCAAATAATTATGCTGAACCCCCTTGGGCACTCTCTAATTGGATGTCCTGGGTCCTCCCAATTCTTAGTCCTTTAATACCTGTTTTCCTCCTCCTTTTATTGGGACTTTGCGTCTTCTGTTTAGTTTCTCAATTCATACAAAACCGCATCCAGGCCATCACCAGTCATTCTATACGACAAATGCTCCTTCTAACAACCCCACGATATCACCCCTTACCCCAAAATCTTTCTTCAGTTTAATCTCTCCCACTATAGGTTCCCATGCCGCCACTAATCTCACTTGAAGTAGCCCTGAGAAACATCGTCCATGATCTCTCCATACCACCCCCCAAAATTTTCACTACCATTTTGTTTTGTTTTTCTTATTAATATATGAAGACAGGAATGTCAGGCCTCTGAGTCCAAGCTAAGCCATCATATCCCCTGTGACCTGCAGGTACACATCCAGATGGCCTGAAGTAACTGAAGAACCACAAAAGATGACATTCCACCATTGTGATCTGTTCTTGCCCCACCCTAACTGACCAATTGACCTTATGACAATACATCCTCCCTGCCCTTGTGATAATGCACTTTGTGATATTCCCCCGACCTTAAGAAGGTACTCTGTAATATTCTCCTCGTCCTTGAGAATGTACTTTGTGAGATCCACCCCTTGCCTGCCTGTCCCAAACCTGTAAGAACTAATGATAATCCCACCACCCTTTGCTGACTCCTTTTTCGGACTCAGCCCACCTGCACCCAGGTGAAATAAACAGCCTTGTTACTCACACAAAGCCTGCGGGCAGACTCTCTTCACACGGACGCGTGTGACGCATAACGCATCTCAATTCTACTCCGTGTGGCAGCTGCATGATCTGTATTAGCTCACTAAAGAGTTATCCATTTTAACATTCCTGAGCAGAAAGGCACATAGGATATGTAAGCACTGGGTTGTGCCTAATAGAGAGATAAAGATGGTCAAGAATGGAGAGAGTAAATCAGTTAAACTGGAAGAACAGACTTCTACTTCCAGCAATGACAGAGTAACACATAATGGATTTAATATCCCACCTTAAATAACTAGAAAATCGACAAAATATATGCAACAATGAATTTTCAGATATTGTACAACAGACAGAGGAGGACAGTGATCACTGAGAGAATTCCTACCACTGTAATGTCAGGCCTCTGAGCCCAAGCTAAGCCATCATATCCCCTGTGACCTGCAGGTATACATCCAGATCACCTGAAGCAACTGAAGATCCACAAAAGTGAAAATAGCCTTAACTGATGACATTCCACCATTGTAATTTGTTTCTGCCCCACCCTAACTGATCAATGTACTTTGTAATCTCCCCCAACCTTAAGAAGGTTCTTTGTAAGTCTCCCTACCCTTGAGAATGTACTTTATAAGATCCACCCCCTGCCCGCAAAACATTGCTCCTAACTCTACCACCTATCCCAAAACCTGTAAGAACTAATGATAATCCACCACCCTTTGCTGACTCTCTTTTTGGACTCAGTCCGCCTGCACCCAGGTGAAATAAACACCCTTGGTGCTCACATAAAGCCTGTTTTGGTGGTCTCTTCACACGGATGCGTGAGACAGCAGAAGCTTAGTGCTAGATTTTCCAGGCAATAGCACAGGGAAAGTTAATCCAAACAAAGCCTAACACTCTGAGTTTTGAAAGAGCTAAGAGTTCAGGAACGCCAAGACCTAGAATTTGTGAGGCAAAATGTAGTACAGGGCATTTTGGCACTGTAGAAAGACAGTGCCAAATATCTCTAGAAGAGTTCCCTTTATTCTTATTTGAATACTGGCTTATGCACATAAAGGAGAAAACTACCTGAAGCCAGGGAAAAGAACCACTGGAAAGGAGCAGGTGGAACAATCTCCAGAGCTCATATAGGACAACAAATAGTTCATGTTCCAATCAGCAGTCAGAATGTAACAACCTAATCCAAGAGGCATTGAGCAATGTCCTCAGAAAGGTAATGCCTCAGTAGCAGAGATAAATTATCCCCACATTAAATGCTGCTGTGACTACCCTAACAAAGTTCAAAAGAAAGTCTTAGATAGAACGAATTAATTTGAAGTATCTTAACTGTCCATTGGAATAAAGTCCAACAGTACTAAAGGAATCCTACACAATCCAAAAACATCTAAAGCATATACCTAACAGGTATCCAAAGAAGCATGAAAATTTAACACATACCCAGGAGAAAAGTCAGTCAATAAAAACATCCAGAAACAACATGGATGGGAAAACTGGCAGAAAAAGATGCTAAAACAACCATTCCTCACTCCCTAGATTCAAGAAGGTAGAGGAAAACACAAACATGAGGAGGAAGAAAACAGAAGATACAAAAAATACCTAAAATGAACTTCTAGAGATGAAAAGTACAATATCAAAAATAAAACATATAACAAACGAGATCAATTGTAAATTAGAAATTACAGAAGAAAAGATCAGTGAAATTCTTCAAAGTCATAATATAGCACTAGGACATGTTAATTCAAGAACACAGCAATAGAAACTAAGATGAAATACAAAGAAAAAAAGAAAATACAGGGCAGACCAGGTGCGGTGGCTCACACCTGTAATCCCAACACTCTGGGAGGCCGAGGCAGGTGGATCACTTGAGGTCAGGAGTTTAAGACCAGCCTGGCCAACATGGCGAAACCCTGACTCTACTACAAATACAAAAATTAGCTGTGCGTGGCGGCACACACCTGTAATTCCAACTATTCGAGAGGCTGAGACAGGAGAATCACTTGAACCTGGGAGGCGGAGGTTGCAGTCAGCTGAGACTGCACCACTGCACTCCAGCCTGGGTGACAGAGCAAGACTCTTTCTCAAAAAAAAAAAAAAAGAAAAGAAAAGAAAAAAGAAAAAGAAAAGAAAATCATAGGGCTATAGGGCAATATCAAAATGTACAGTTGTTAAGCAGTATCAAAGCATACCGACTTATATGTAGTAGGAATCCGAGATAAGGGGTAAGATGAACAGAAAAATAAATTTGGAGAATAGCCAAATTTGATGAAAGTGATAAAGCCACAGTTCCCAAAATCTCAACAAATCCCATGAAGATGAATTATGAAGAAACACCACAGCAAGACACATCATAATCAAATTGCTGCAAGTCATCAGTAAAGTCAGGGGGTTGGGGGAAGGAAGCTGTCAGGGAAAAAAAGATGACATTTAGAAGAACAAAGATAAAAACAATAGCAAACTTCTCGTCAGAAACTATAGAAGTGAAAGACAATGAAGTGATGTTTGAAGTTGTGAAGGAAACAAAAATGTCCACCTAGGATTCTATATCTAGCAACATTATGTCTCAAAACTAAGAGAAATAGAGTTCAAAGAAATTGTTTTTTAAAAATTGCCTACTTAAAGGCTGGGTGCGGTGGCTCATGCCTGTAATCCCAGGACTTTGGGAGGCCGAGGTGGGCAGATCACTTGAGGTCAGGAGTTCAAGACCAGCCTGGCCAATATGGTGAAACCTTATCTCTACCAAAAATTAGCCAGGTGTGGTGGTACACATCTATAATCCCAGCTACCCGGGAGGCTGATGCAGGAGAATTGCTTGAGCCCTGGAGATGGTGGCTGCAGTGAGCCAAAATTGTGCCACTGCACTCCAGCCTGGGCAACAGAGCGAGACTCTGTCTCAAAAATAAATAAATAAAAATAAAAAGATTGTATTTTGGTGTTTATAACAAATAGCAATGAAATGTGTGACAATGGCAAAACGGCTATGAGGAGGATAAATGAAAATATGCTAATAAGACAGCTGAGGTCACGAGGCAACTAACTAATAATATCTAAGGAAAAGTAAGATGTAAATACTTGCTTGCTTAGGGGGAAGACATCAGATGCCATACAAGCCAGTAAAAAGATTTCAGCAAAAATGTTTCAACAGTTTGCTAAAGGTCCAGTGTGGGCTACAGTAAGAGTATAAAATTTCTGGGGCTTCAGACACAAGAGCAAACTATACCTTGTTGCAGGTTCTTCTCCACAGATATTACCAGGAACTCATAAGAAAGACTGAGTGATGGGCAAGAAACCTGAAAAAGTATTGCCTTCATAGTGCAGGGTTGGGAGAGGGGAACAGTGGCAGGTATGGAAAGGTCTGCCTGGATCCTTACAAGGTCTTGTCTAGATCCTTACTCCCTATCTCACCTAAGGAATGAAAGTCTTAAGCTGCTGCTAGAACAGCAACAACTAAAGAACCATAGCAGCTAGGAAAAGGTAATAGAAGAAAACAAAAACAAAAACAAAACACACACACACACACACACACACACACACACACACATAGGCAAACTATCAGAGGCAGGAAATTGTCCTGAGCCTAGAAGATGAGGTCATTCATGGCTGGGGTAGGGCAGAATTGCTGAGAAGGCTCCACTCTTGAGACCCAGAGAAACTGTGCCTAAGAATAAGGCAGAACCAGAACAGAGAATGTCCCTTCCACACTCTCGCCCATACCATCACCACCAAGTTAGGGAGTTAGTTTCATCTATTTCTAGGGGAGAGTAAAAGCATGAAGAACTTTCTTTGAGATAAAGGTGGAAAGGGAAAACCTGATGCTAAGAATAAAGCAGACCTGAAGGAAAATCCTTGGTGAACCAGCCCTCTAGGTATGGTAATGCTATGGGAATTTAAAGCCTGTGGTGCACTGATAGTAACTACAGCAATAATGAAACCCAAATGCAGATCAACTCCCAACTAGGTTGCTCAATCCCCCACACTAAACGTCTAGCAAAATACAAGGTGTGCCTTGAGCATTACTTGAACCTGGAAGGCAGGGGTTGCAGTGAGCTGAGATCACGCCACTGCACTCCAGCCTGGGCAACAGTGAGATCCTGTCTCAAAAAAACAAAACAAAAAAACAACAAAAAACAAGGCATGCCTATTTCTAGGCATAAATACTCTACTACCCAATACAAGATGTCCAGCTTTACATTAAATTATGAGACATTCAAAGAAGATGGGAGAAACCAACCCACTGTCAAGAGACCACAAAAAAAAAAAAAAAAAAAAAATCAACAGACCCAAACCAGAAATGCCCACAGATGCTGGAACTATTAGAAAAATTAAAATAACTATGATTAAAACACTAAAGGCTCTAGTCGAAAAGGTAAACAACATGTATAATTAGATGAGAAATTTCAGCATGGAAACAGAAACTACAAGAGAGTCAAACAGAAATGCCAGAAATTAGAAAAATGGTAAGATAGATAAAGAATACCTTTGATCAACACAGCTGAGGAAAGCATCAGTAAACTCAAAAATAAGTTAATAAAAATTTCGCAAATGGAAATACAAAGAAAAAAAAGAGTGGGTGAAAAAATTAAACAGAATAGAGTATTCATGAACTGGGGAGCTATATCAAATGATCTAACATATATATGTAATTGAAATACAAAAAGCTTAGAAAGGCCAGGTGCAGTGGCTCACGCCTGTAATCACAGCACTTTGGGAAGTCGAGGTGGGCAGAGGACCTGAGGTTAGGAGTTTAAGACCAGCCTGGTGGTCTTAAATGAGACATGGTGAAACCCCGTCTCTACTAAAAATACAAAAATTTGCCAAGTGTGGTGCTGTGTGCCTATAATCCCAGCTACTTGGGAGGCTTAGGCAGGAGAATTGCTTGAACCTGGGAGGTAGAAGTGGCATGAGCTGAGATTGTTTTACTGTACTCCAGCCTGGGCAACAGAGCCAGACTTTGTCTCAAAAAACAACCAACCAACTAACCAAAAAAACCCAGGGAACACAAGCCAAGATAAATATGAAAAAGTATCCCTAAAAACTAATATTAAAGATAGAAGAGAATCATTAAACAAACTCCAATCCCAAAGAAGGCAGGAAAAGAGAAGAAAGGGAATGAAGAACAAAGGGGACAAACAGAAAATTAGTAGCAGGATGTTCATTTTAAAATCAAACTTAGCATTAATCATACTAAATGTAAATGGTCTAAAATGCCAATTAAAAGGTAGAGGTTGTCAGAATAAATTTTAAAAAGCAAGACTCAACAGATAGGTAAAGACGCATACAGGTTTAAAAGTAAAAGGGCAGGAAAAGATATAAATTACGAATACTAATCAAAAGGAATCTAGAGTGGCTATATTAGTATCAAATAAAGTAGACTTCAACAAAAGAAACATTACCAGAGATAAGGGGGATATTTCAAAGTGATAAAGGCAATATTTCATCAAAAGGATGTAATAATCCTAAATGTATACACATCTATAAACAGAGCTTTGAAATACATGAAACAAAAACCAAAATAACTTTATTAACAGGCTAACTGCATCCACAATTACAGTTGGAGACTTCATCCTGCTCCTCACTCACAAAATAATACAGAAGATCAGTAAGATACAGAAATTTTAAAGTAGAAGGACAGTGTGGCAATACATAGGTAGAAAGAACAATAGAGATTAAATAAAACTACCAATTTGCCAGAAGGTTAACTCCCCTAGAATCTTTAGAAATGCAACCTTGGACTGACTGAACTGGTAATTCTGAGTGTAAGTGAAAACAAGTGAAGATGAGGCAGCTTCCAGCCATTTAGACTAGGGGGTTTATGAACTAACAGAATTACCAAAGTAAGGTCTTCGAACCCTTTGCAAACAAAATTTCTTCTATTAAAGAGGAAGATTCTCTGGCCCTAGCTCAGATCTCTTGTACCAAATCTCCAGGGATAAGATCCGAGAATCTGTATTTTAACAATCTTCCCAGTAACTGTTACACTCAATTAAATCTGCAAACTACTGGTCACACAAAAGTGCTAGAAATTAACAACACAGGTTGCCATTCTGCAGACTACAGAATCCAGCAGAGGCAATCAGAGGCTGAAGAGTATTCCACTAAGCCTTCATCTTACCTAGAAAGGTCTACATTTTCTTCCAACTCAGAGTTCAAAGGGGGAATTAAGGTGAAGTATGAAACTTCACTGTGACTCCCAGAACTCTTGGAGTGATTAAGTAGTTTTAAGATGAGTACACGAAAATATATACAGTACATGTGTGTACGTATGTGTATATATCAAGTATAGGCTGAAGTAATTTTGATAGAGTCATAGCTTTCCACCCTTCCCCCTAACTCCAAATAGAACAGGTTTACCACGTATTTTTTTTTTTAATTTCCAGAAGATAGGCTTCTAGTTCAAGAGCAAATATACCAGCCTGGCTTAGCTAATGCTTATTGACCTAGGTACTGTGCTAAGCATTCTGCATATATGTACTTCAATGAAATCTTAATAATAATAATCACCCGATAATAACTCTTGGCAGCAGGAATGATCCCCACTTACAAAGGAGAAATAAATTAGGCCACAGAGATTATAAATTGCCCGAAGGCATATAGCTATGGTAAATCAAGGATTCAAACTAAGGGAATTAGACAACAAAGATCTGTTTATCTGTTCCCATGTGGTTTTTATTGCCAATGCTGGATAAGGAATGGCTGCCATGTCCTTTGACTAAGGAGAGAGTCAAGATTATTTTATACTGTTAGATTTTACACTAATTGCCAGAACCTAGCTGCCATCCTTACTACTACTGGTTTAACTGCAGATCAATTAAGAGAATTCTCATAGTTTTCATGCTAAGGTCTCCATCATAAGAAGAATTGTTGGCCATTTTTTTCTTGCCAGCATGGCAAAACAAAACAAAACAAAACAAGAACATTACTGGCTTTGCCTTAACTGAAAACTGAGCAGTCTTTTAGAAAACTGTAAAGTTCTCTATTTTATCAAAAATCCTGGTAGCTGGGAGAGTCGTCTAAATGAGCTCTGGGGATAAAGTTGGTATCTCTCACATTTGGTGACAGGATCTGCATAGCAACAAAAACAGATGCTCAAGAATTTAGAATGCTTTTACAGGAAAGAATTCCTCCTTTCCCACAGGCAATAGATTTGTAAGAGAATGACTGGTGAACTTCTCCCAGGTCCAAGCCAGAACTCAAGACAGCACCGACCTTTCTGGGGCCTGAGAGACCAGACAAAAATTACAGCTTCTCATAAAGGCAGGCAATAGTTACAGAGAAACTAGGGCTGTGCCCATTTTGAGAGTTGATTATCAAGATGGCAGGCCAAGAATATGCCATGTGAGGAAAGAGACTACAAATTGAAACAGGAGACCGAAGAATGTCAAGTGGATTGGAAATCTGGAAGGCTTGAACAGGCAAGGAAGACGGAGAAACAATCATAGTTAACAGTTTTATAGAACTTACTATTCATCATGGGATATTTTTAAGATCTTTAAATATTTTACCTATTGAAAACAATCACAAGAGGTAGATATTATTATCCACATTTTATAGAAGAAGAAAGTAAGACACAGGGAATTTCAGTTGCTCAAGGTCACAGTGTACAGCAGAGCTGGGATTTGAGCCAAGACTGGATCCAGTGGTCCTTGACATTCTTAAAATACGAAACAATGTTGCCTCCCTAGAAAAACCAGTAAGAATTGAAATGGAGGTGGCAGAGATGAAACTGATGAACTGTGGTAAGGTGAGTGGTGATTTGAAAACAAATGCTGTAAACCATGTTTGTTAGAAATGCTTGTTCCTCGGTGCCGTAAAGAAATAGCTCTTGAACATAAATTTAATTTCCTCAGCAAGGCCATTTTTACTTTCTGCAGAAAGCATACACTCGCCAGCAGTTTTGCCATGAGAGGACGCGGAACCAAGGAGACAGGGTCATTTATAACCTGACGCATTCACCTTACTGCTGTTGTCTGGTTTCTATTGGCTGGAACGGGACTTCATATTCTGCATTTGTCCTGATTGGCTAGCAACTTAGAACTTTTTAAAAGAAGCAAAGGCAGAGGAGAGCAAAGGAAGGAGGAAGTAACTTGTGGAATGCTGAGAAAAGTAAAAACACCTTCAAATAAGGAAGAGGAACAGGTTATGACTTAATGCTTGCTTGGACCAGTATAAGCATGCGAGGGCAAATATTTAGGCTAAATTGTAGGAGCTAAGAACATAAAGTACATTGATTTCTTTATTACGGCTAGCAGATATTTATGAAAGTTAGCACAGGTCTTTGAATAAATTTTGCTTCTAAGAGAAATTACTCTTTATTCTTAGTTAGATGGGGAGGAAAGTCTTTGAAGAGGAACTTCCTCTTTACTTTTTACAAGGTTCAACCTTTATGTGTGGCCTATCATACTCCTTAATGGATTGTAGGTCTTTCCATAAAAGGCAGAATCCTGCTAGGCAATTAGAATTCCAAATGATTCAACCCAGTATTCCAAGATTAGGGGCATTCACTATACATGAGATATAGTTGCACCTTTCTCCCCTACCAAAACAAATGTAATAGATAATGTAGTTTATACAAAATAGCATAACAAGCTAAACAGTAAATAGGTTAAAGAATAAACTGCAACTATATCCAACCAGATATTCTAAAATATAAAGTCCTAATATTTTCCAGTGAAAGGCAAAGAGCGGAATCATGGGTAACTTGTGCTAATCTTAAATAAGAAGCATAATAGTGATTGGCTATACAATGAGAACATTAAGCAAAGGCAAATATCTTTTCTTAAATCTTACAGACAGGTACACTTGTCTCATATGGTGTTAGCCATATAGGAAAGGTTCATTTCAGCAGCAGATAGCTCCATTGGAAGAATATGAGTCACTGAAAGTGCTTCAGCAACCACACTGAAATTTCCTCAGTTTGGGTGCTAAACAACATCTTTGGTTTCAAGTAGATTCTCTCTTTCCTACAAGTGTCTTTTGATTTACAGCAAAGACTTTGTTTAAAAAAATCATAAACAAACTTGGGTGTACTTAATGTTAACACATAAACCAGATGTTAAAATGCAAGTTTTACTGAAGGTCTAAGTAGGTGTATCACGTACACATAAGATACCCCGGGCCTAGTTAGAAGCAATTCTACAGAATGAGAATAACGGACTCAGCCAATAAAATATGAACTAAAAGTTGCTATTAAGTAGTTGTAAGTTGTAAAATATAAGAGTGGGATTGCATTTAACTAAATATCTACACTAAGGCTTAGAAGTAATTCTGACTCTGCTCCCTGTGCATCATCTAAAATTACTGAGCAGAGGCCGGGCGCGGTGGCTCACATTTGTAATCCCAGCACTTTGGGAGGCTGAGGCAGGTGGATTACCCGAGGTCAGGAGTTCAAGACCAGGCTTACCAACATGGTGAAACCCTGTCTCCACTAAAAATACAAAACTTAGCCGGGGGGGGGGACGGCGCAGGCCTGTGATCCCAGTCACTCAGGAGGCTGAGGCACAAGAACCCGGGAGGTGGAGATTGCAGTGTGCCGAGATGGCGCCACTGCACTCTAGCCTGGATGACGAAGGGAGACTCCATCTCAAAAATAATAAAAACATAACATTACTGAGCAGAGGATTCCATGGCACATGCTTTAAAATCTTCAGTTTTAAGAAGGCTGGGTATGATGCATCATCCCCGTAGTCCCAGCACTGTGGGAGGCTGAGGCAGGAGGACTGCTTGAGCCCAGGAGTTTGAGAGCAGCCTGGGCAACATAGGAAGACCATGTCTCTACAAGTAATAATTTAAAAAATTAGCTGGGCATGGTGACGTGCACCTATGGTCCTAGCTTCTTTGAAGTCTGAGGTGGGAGGATTGCCTGAGCCTGGGAGGTTAAGGCTGCCGCGAGTTATGATCACTCCACTTTACTCTGGCCTAAGCGACAGAACAAAATCTTGTCTCAAAAAAAAAAAAAAGTTTTAACATAGTACAACTAGTTATTTGTCCCCTATCATGTTTCTCAAAGGATATCCTGCATCAATGTTCATAAAGATAGTCCACTGAGAAGCAGCCAGAGACAATTAGTAATATCAGAGAGATTTCCATCCATATAGTTAATATTACATTCCAGCACATAAAAGCTTAACTCTCCATTATTTGGAAAAGCCATCCATTCAGATGGAATTTGTATTTCTCAAGGATTTTCCAGTATCTGAGGTCTTGGAATACAGAAGTACCAGTAACAGTGTCATTTCCAAAGGGTGACCTGACCCCCGGCGGTCATTCAATAGACTTTATTTAAACATACAAGAGCAGTGATTATAAAGATTATCTAGAGATAGCTTAATGTAAGAAGACATTAAAATAAACATTAATGGGCCAGGTGTGGTAATGCATGCCTGTAATCCCAGCACTTTGGGAGGCTGAGGCAGGAAAATCACTTGAACCTGGGAGGCAGAGGTCTCAGTGAGCCGAGA
>NW_012106475.1:3495005-3499034 GCF_000951045.1 Mandrillus leucophaeus | reverse complement strand
CATTGGAAGAATATGAGTCACTGAAAGTGCTTCAGCAACCACACTGAAATTTCCTCAGTTTGGGTGCTAAACAACATCTTTGGTTTCAAGTAGATTCTCTCTTTCCTACAAGTGTCTTTTGATTTACAGCAAAGACTTTGTTTAAAAAAATCATAAACAAACTTGGGTGTACTTAATGTTAACACATAAACCAGATGTTAAAATGCAAGTTTTACTGAAGGTCTAAGTAGGTGTATCACGTACACATAAGATACCCCGGGCCTAGTTAGAAGCAATTCTACAGAATGAGAATAACGGACTCAGCCAATAAAATATGAACTAAAAGTTGCTATTAAGTAGTTGTAAGTTGTAAAATATAAGAGTGGGATTGCATTTAACTAAATATCTACACTAAGGCTTAGAAGTAATTCTGACTCTGCTCCCTGTGCATCATCTAAAATTACTGAGCAGAGGCCGGGCGCGGTGGCTCACATTTGTAATCCCAGCACTTTGGGAGGCTGAGGCAGGTGGATTACCCGAGGTCAGGAGTTCAAGACCAGGCTTACCAACATGGTGAAACCCTGTCTCCACTAAAAATACAAAACTTAGCCGGGGGGGGGGACGGCGCAGGCCTGTGATCCCAGTCACTCAGGAGGCTGAGGCACAAGAACCCGGGAGGTGGAGATTGCAGTGTGCCGAGATGGCGCCACTGCACTCTAGCCTGGATGACGAAGGGAGACTCCATCTCAAAAATAATAAAAACATAACATTACTGAGCAGAGGATTCCATGGCACATGCTTTAAAATCTTCAGTTTTAAGAAGGCTGGGTATGATGCATCATCCCCGTAGTCCCAGCACTGTGGGAGGCTGAGGCAGGAGGACTGCTTGAGCCCAGGAGTTTGAGAGCAGCCTGGGCAACATAGGAAGACCATGTCTCTACAAGTAATAATTTAAAAAATTAGCTGGGCATGGTGACGTGCACCTATGGTCCTAGCTTCTTTGAAGTCTGAGGTGGGAGGATTGCCTGAGCCTGGGAGGTTAAGGCTGCCGCGAGTTATGATCACTCCACTTTACTCTGGCCTAAGCGACAGAACAAAATCTTGTCTCAAAAAAAAAAAAAAGTTTTAACATAGTACAACTAGTTATTTGTCCCCTATCATGTTTCTCAAAGGATATCCTGCATCAATGTTCATAAAGATAGTCCACTGAGAAGCAGCCAGAGACAATTAGTAATATCAGAGAGATTTCCATCCATATAGTTAATATTACATTCCAGCACATAAAAGCTTAACTCTCCATTATTTGGAAAAGCCATCCATTCAGATGGAATTTGTATTTCTCAAGGATTTTCCAGTATCTGAGGTCTTGGAATACAGAAGTACCAGTAACAGTGTCATTTCCAAAGGGTGACCTGACCCCCGGCGGTCATTCAATAGACTTTATTTAAACATACAAGAGCAGTGATTATAAAGATTATCTAGAGATAGCTTAATGTAAGAAGACATTAAAATAAACATTAATGGGCCAGGTGTGGTAATGCATGCCTGTAATCCCAGCACTTTGGGAGGCTGAGGCAGGAAAATCACTTGAACCTGGGAGGCAGAGGTCTCAGTGAGCCGAGATTGCACCATTGCACTCCAGCCTGGGCAATAAGAGCGAAACTCTGTCTCAAAACAGCAAACAAACAAACAAACAAAGAGGCTGGACACAGTGGCTCACACCTGTTATCCCAGCACTTTGGGAGGCCAAGGTGGATGGATAACTTGACGTCAGAAGTTCACGATCAGCCTGGTCAACATGGTGAAACTCCATCTCTACTAAAAATATAAAAATTAGCCGGGCATGGTTGCACATGCCTATAGTCCCAGCTACTAGGGAGGCTGAGGCAGGAGAATCGCTTGAACCTGGGAGGCAGAGCTTGCAGTGCACTGAGATCACACCACTGTACTTCATCCTCGGCAACAGAATATCTCAAAAAAAAAAAAAATTAATTAATGTATAATTCAATCTTGCTGACAATTTGCTGAGGCTAAAAAGCAGTACATAAAATAGAATTACTTTTATATGATTATATCAATTTTGCTACTGTTTTTCTTCAGTTCTCTGGTACAGGCAAGTTCCAATTTTTTACCACCTTGAATTTCACTTGTCTCCTAATCTAGGAGTATCAGAAAGTATCTGCATTGTGGTTTTCATTCTATTAATTTACTCAATTATCAGTGATTCAACACTTCTTATGGGCACAATTTCCCTTTACCAATGTGGACGCAAAAGAGTAGAACTGTAGATTATATACAGTAACTATAAAAAATTTTTTTCCTTGTTCTACTTTTTAACTGAACTTTTAGAGTGTATTGTGGAAAAAAAGAAGGGACTCTGTATATCTGTACCCTTCATCAATGCTGACAGTTTTTTTTTTTGGTATAACATGCACAGTTTAAATTCCAGTACATTCACGAAAAAACAAAGGTCTTAGGTCAGATTCCCTAGTTATTAGGAATTCCATAACTACGTACTTCCCAATTTCTTTTGCCAATATTTTTCATCTTAGGCTTCCTGTGAATAATAAGTTCTCCTTCTAGTTCTCCTCTCTGACTTCCACTGTCCTTCCCCAGTGTCCATAATTCTCAGAGGATTCCTTGACCAGCACATCCAGATTTTTCTTGCTCTCTACAAAAAAGGATCAACTGTAGGTTCCAGACATCAAGGTTTCTCAGCAAAACACAAACTATAAAGAGCGATATGGAGATAAAAGACCCAAAATAAAATTTGGAAGAGAGAAGCATACACAAGATCTCTTTTATAAGAAAAGGGTAAAAGAGGAAAGAAAAGCAGAGGGGGTTTACAGGGGTAAGAAAACCACACTGATTGCTCTAAGCATTTGCATAAAGCACCTGCAAAACATGCATTATAACATTTTGGACATACATAAGGTGAATCAATAACTGATATTAGATCAGTTTTTAAAGTAATGACGCATTTCAAAGGGAAAGAGAAGCCCCAAACGCCATGGTCAGGTGCCAGGTCCTGCCCTCCATACATGTCACTATCCATTCACATCCTTGTTCTGTTTTAGCAGGTCACTGTGCATTCTAAAACGCACTCTAAAGCAGATCTGATCTGGGATGAGGTGGGTTCTCAGAAAACTGGGGCCTTGGTACTGTAAACCTGAGCAGTGAGGTTTCAATGCAGTCCAAGGCTGCTTTCCAGTCCAGGCTAGTGGGGGATAACACAGTTATAAAGAGTAAAAGATAAAAGTCTCCAACACTTTTTCAGGGTCAGGCACTATCCCTATAGTCCTGCTTTACTGGAGACAGAAATTGATCAAAAAAAGAGTGCCTTCTGCCCCCGGGACTCCATTATTTTCCATGATGCCCTGTGCCACATAAAGGATTGTTATTATGAATAACATGGTCACATCTACACCAAGTTTGTAAACATTATGTAATTAAGGGAAAAGCTCTAATTTTTTTTTTTATCTCATTTTACTGGGAATATAATTTTCCCTTTGTTGCAATATACCACAAAAACCACCAGTTTATTTCTAAAGCATTTGAAACTGAAAATGGTTTAAAATTACAATAATGCAAGTAGGCTGCATAAGTATACCAGAAGGTGGGGGGTGACAGAGGGGAAAAAAGAAATCTGTGGTTTAGAGACTCCTGGATACTACATATAAAAATGTGGTCAATAACTTTATTAATTTAGTCAATGAATAGAAATCACACAACTCCCTAGTGCAAATTGCACACATCACTGCCATCAGAATTGCTGAATTACTCTTTTTTTTTTTGAGATGGAGTCTTGCTCTTGTCGCCCAGGCTGGAGTGCAGTACCACGATCTCGGCTCACTGCAACAGCTGCCTCCCAGGTTCAAGTGATTCTCCTGCCTCAGCCTCCTGAATAGCTGGGATTACAGGCACCCGCCACCATGCCCGGCTAATTTTTGTACTTTTAGGAGAGACGGGGTTTCGCCATGTTGGCCAGACTGGTCTCGAACTCCTGACCTCAGGTGATCCACCCACCTCAGCCTCCCAAAGTGCTAGGAT
>NW_012106475.1:3490586-3493420 GCF_000951045.1 Mandrillus leucophaeus | reverse complement strand
TGTCATTAATCACATGTAAGTATAAAGAACCTTCTACTGTTTGGTTCCTCATTACTCACAGGATAAAGGCCAAACTCCTTGGCACTGCTTATCTACTCTGTCCCTTTTCCAGCTATTCTCCCAAATGTGCCATTCATGTGCAGGTGCTCCCTTCACAATCTCCATCCTGTCCCTGACCAAACACTAGCCCTCACATACCTCGGTCTCTGTGGTTGGTCAAAGCCCAAACCCAACCCCATGTGTCTCAGTGCCTGCAGGTGTAGACTTCACTTCCTTAAAATGCCATGCAGTTTCAGACCTGTGTCCTTGTGTATGTACCCATCTAGCTGGAATGCCCTTCCCTCTATTTCTCTGCTTCATTAAATTCATCCTGTAAGACTCTGTCTTAAATATTCTCGGACGCTTTCCTGATACCCTCACCCTTGGATGGGTCAGAAGCTCTTTGCATAATGCAGTGTATTCCCCCACTAGACTAATGAATGAACTGCTTCATCACTTTGTAGCTGAGTGACCTTGGACAAGCTCATTAATTTCGCTGAGCCCATTTCTTCATGTATATAATGTTAGTATTAATTTGCTATCACTGTAAAATAATGAACGTCAAAAATCACTTTGTAAACAGTGAAGCACTACGCAGGCATTAACAATTTTATCAAAAACCAAGAGAGCACACAGTATTCTTGGTGAATATACTTCAGTTTAATCTAAGGGTAAGATTCATCTCTCAGTTTCCGTCCCCTCTCCAAGGATACCCTGTATTTTTATCCAACTTTCTGACTCCACTAAGTCTTGGTACTTCTATATTCAGGAAAAAAAAAAATGATGATGTTTAAGTCATTTGAAGGAAACACCGAGCGGGAAGCTCTGAAAGGGTAAGGATTTTCCTTTTCCCCATCTTTCTTAATGCCTTCACAAGAGTACCGTTATGGACATACAAATACTCTGAATATGAAAGAACTGAATGAATATAAACATACCCTGTCTTTAGTGAGCTTATAATCTAAAAAAGTGAATGATGTAACAGATCTCACTGAATCTGACCTTATAAAAATGGTAATGAATGCCTTTAGTATCATCTTAATGTGCAGTAAGAAATTAAATTTCCTGCTATTATTTTATTTGGTGATTTGACACACGTTGGAATTGCTATCTTAGTAAGTCATGCTTAACATATGAATGTTTTAACATTATCAGAATCACTGATTGCAATTCAATACCTAGTTATTGAATATGTATTGCACTAGGCCCTATCAGAGTACAAAGGTAAAGGTGATGGGCTCTGCCAATGGTAAGGTGCTAAACATACAGAAAGGAAGCTGTCATCAATCCATCTAATTAATAGAGGGCAGAGTGCTGTATGGAGGATTTAAGGGTTGTGACAATCATTGAAGACACCTGAGTTAGGGCACTGGGCCCATGAAAATTAGAAGTGTATATTACATATAATACTGGTGGTCAATAACTTCTGTGACTATTGAATATCTACTATATATTACATATATAGTATTTGCTGCATGCACTGGCAGATATTTATGGTCACCTTCTTCCTATTCAACTATAAACCCATCTGTGTTATTGTCTAATAAATACTGTTAACACTCGTATCACACGTAAGTACCAACCATAGTTCCAAGCCCTTGACGTATATTTTCTAATTTACTTTCACAACAATCCCATGAGGTAGGTACAATTTCTCCCCTTTTACAGATGAGTCAGACGGGGCACAGAAATAGTAATTTTTCAAGGTTAAGATGCAAAGACGAAAATATGTAAATGAGGACCTAAGAGACAGAATCCAGTATTCCATCGAGGGAGCGGAGCCACTTGCCAGAGCTGCTTCACGCAGTGCTTTCCACCTCTCCGAACACACCCAGTGGGAACCACCTATCTCCTTCCCCGACAGGGATTCTTTTTCTTTTCCTGAATCCATAACTAAGCTGTTGATTCTCGAGCAGATCCTCTCAAACCTTCCTACTCCAGAAAACGTGCCGCTATTTAAATCATAGGCTGTTCAGGGTAAATGAGACCGAACCAGATCCCCAGGTGGACAAAGCTGGTAGGATCACGAAATTAAACCTCGGGCTGCGGATCCGTTCCTGGATCACTTCCAGGGGATGGCAGCAGCACCCGGCTCACCCAGGAGGCGCTACCCACTAAGGTATCCAGTCCTCCTGACCCCAGGCAGCTTGGGTTTTGCCATCTGCTCGTTTACCCTTCACCTGCCGACGCTCCCTGCGCAATCTCCATCCTGCCCCGGACAAACGCCAGGCCTCACGCGCCTCCCTCTTCGCGGCGACCAGTCCCAAACCCACACCGGTGCACATTGGCCCATGCAGGGGCAGCCCGTCCCGCCCTAACCCCAGCCCGCTACTCACGGTTCCAATACACCGGGTAGCACTCTCCTTGGGTCACATCCACCTCGTAGAGGCCACCCCGCACGCACACAGGCTCGATGTTCACCAGTTCCACCATCTCGGGCTCGTGCCCCGTCGTACTCTGGCAGAAGCCACAGGCGCGGTCCTCATCGTCATCTTCTCCGGAACTGGAGGCTGGGCCCGTGGGAGAGCACACATGGTCGCCGTCCCGGTCCTCGCCCTGGCGCCGGGCACCCGTGGCCTGCAGCAGGGTCCGGAAAGCGAGCTCGATGCGGAGCGAGTCGTAGCCGATGAAGGGCTTCCAGGTCTTCTTGTCCTCCTTGTAAAACCAGCGTACCTCCTCCGGGCCCAGCTCCGTCACTACCTCATAGCGGTGCCGGGTCGCCGGGCCGCCAAGCCGGGTACGTTTCCTTTCCCCGGGGACCCCTCCTGTCGCCCCGCCGCCCCCCGAGTTCGTCG
>NW_012106475.1:3485222-3488446 GCF_000951045.1 Mandrillus leucophaeus | reverse complement strand
GTTTCGCCATGTTGGCCAGACTGGTCTCGAACTCCTGACCTCAGGTGATCCACCCACCTCAGCCTCCCAAAGTGCTAGGATTACAGGCGTGAGCCACCGTGCCTGGCCTAGAATTGAATTATTCTAAGCTCATGAAATATCTCTAGAATGTTCCATATGCCTTCCCATCTGCTATTACTAAATGCTTTGGCCACTTTCTTGCCAATATTCCTTACAGACATTCTTTCACCTCTGATGAGGTACTGACTAATAACAAGAAATTGTGGGCACTCAACAACTGTGCACTGGTTAACTTTATTAACCTGTATATGCACTTCTAAAAATAAGGTGTATAGTTTTTTTGAGATCCACATATAGTTAACACCTAGTACAATGTGCCAACCACTGTAGTAAGGATGTTACATGTAATAATCCTCAAAACAAGTCTATGAAATGAGTACAAACAGGAAGAACACTGCGAACAAGAGAGCTCACAACCATTACTCAGCATGATTAGTTTTTATCTAGAATGTCCACATGCAGCCAGAATATCTAAACATACAATAAAACAAAAATAAGTTCACAACTAATATTTTTTCATATGTAATAATATTGGCTCCTCATTAATAGAAGACAAATTCTGTTCTCCTTTCTGATTCATGTACCCCAAATTAGTTCAGATTTTATCTGCTAGTCAAGTTCAAAAGGAAGAATAAAATAAAATATTTCTTTTAGAATAGGTATAGCTAACTTGTTGGCCTTGACACCCAGATGCAGTGGGCTAAATTAGGACACAAAAATCTAAATGGCCAATGGATTCATACCACCATTCTACACAGGAACTTACTGGACTTTTTTTATTTTTAAACTCTTTTATTACCACTAACCAGTTTCCAAAACAGCTAAAAAGGAAAAGTAAAATGTGAGCAAGGTCAAAAGCTGCAACATATAGTATGAGTTTTTCTATTTGAAGAAAGGCTGAAGAACCCATACGGGGACTGGACCCTCCTAGAAAGTGTGAAAATGTACACACAGAGACTTAAGAAACCAATTAAAGTTATATGAGATTCTGTGAGAAATGGCAAATTACAGGATAGATAAAAAGCACGATTGTGATTTTATTATAGCTCATATGAGGGCTTGGACATCCACAGGACTGTATCTTGTAGAGAATTATTTAGAAAATGCTAAAATAGAGATAAAAACAGGTGTTGCTCTTATGCTAGTTAACAAAAATTTATAAGCTATAATTGGCCTAATGGCTATTTGCTTTAGGAAAGAAGACTGGAGAAAGACAAGTCCACATTACCTTTAGGTTAACTTTTGTAGGCTCCCACCAGTTCTTACTTGATTTATGACACTAGCATTCTACTGATATTCTGCTTCCAACTCTCCAGCTCAACCTTTGCATTGTCATTAATCACATGTAAGTATAAAGAACCTTCTACTGTTTGGTTCCTCATTACTCACAGGATAAAGGCCAAACTCCTTGGCACTGCTTATCTACTCTGTCCCTTTTCCAGCTATTCTCCCAAATGTGCCATTCATGTGCAGGTGCTCCCTTCACAATCTCCATCCTGTCCCTGACCAAACACCAGCCCTCACATACCTCGGTCTCTGTGGTTGGTCAAAGCCCAAACCCAACCCCATGTGTCTCAGTGCCTGCAGGTGTAGACTTCACTTCCTTAAAATGCCATGCAGTTTCAGACCTGTGTCCTTGTGTATGTACCCATCTAGCTGGAATGCCCTTCCCTCTATTTCTCTGCTTCATTAAATTCATCCTGTAAGACTCTGTCTTAAATATTCTCGGACGCTTTCCTGATACCCTCACCCTTGGATGGGTCAGAAGCTCTTTGCATAATGCAGTGTATTCCCCCACTAGACTAATGAATGAACTGCTTCATCACTTTGTAGCTGAGTGACCTTGGACAAGCTCATTAATTTCGCTGAGCCCATTTCTTCATGTATATAATGTTAGTATTAATTTGCTATCACTGTAAAATAATGAACGTCAAAAATCACTTTGTAAACAGTGAAGCACTACGCAGGCATTAACAATTTTATCAAAAACCAAGAGAGCACACAGTATTCTTGGTGAATATACTTCAGTTTAATCTAAGGGTAAGATTCATCTCTCAGTTTCCGTCCCCTCTCCAAGGATACCCTGTATTTTTATCCAACTTTCTGACTCCACTAAGTCTTGGTACTTCTATATTCAGGAAAAAAAAAAATGATGATGTTTAAGTCATTTGAAGGAAACACCGAGCGGGAAGCTCTGAAAGGGTAAGGATTTTCCTTTTCCCCATCTTTCTTAATGCCTTCACAAGAGTACCGTTATGGACATACAAATACTCTGAATATGAAAGAACTGAATGAATATAAACATACCCTGTCTTTAGTGAGCTTATAATCTAAAAAAGTGAATGATGTAACAGATCTCACTGAATCTGACCTTATAAAAATGGTAATGAATGCCTTTAGTATCATCTTAATGTGCAGTAAGAAATTAAATTTCCTGCTATTATTTTATTTGGTGATTTGACACACGTTGGAATTGCTATCTTAGTAAGTCATGCTTAACATATGAATGTTTTAACATTATCAGAATCACTGATTGCAATTCAATACCTAGTTATTGAATATGTATTGCACTAGGCCCTATCAGAGTACAAAGGTAAAGGTGATGGGCTCTGCCAATGGTAAGGTGCTAAACATACAGAAAGGAAGCTGTCATCAATCCATCTAATTAATAGAGGGCAGAGTGCTGTATGGAGGATTTAAGGGTTGTGACAATCATTGAAGACACCTGAGTTAGGGCACTGGGCCCATGAAAATTAGAAGTGTATATTACATATAATACTGGTGGTCAATAACTTCTGTGACTATTGAATATCTACTATATATTACATATATAGTATTTGCTGCATGCACTGGCAGATATTTATGGTCACCTTCTTCCTATTCAACTATAAACCCATCTGTGTTATTGTCTAATAAATACTGTTAACACTCGTATCACACGTAAGTACCAACCATAGTTCCAAGCCCTTGAGGTATATTTTCTAATTTACTTTCACAACAATCCCATGAGGTAGGTACAATTTCTCCCCTTTTACAGATGAGTCAGACGGGGCACAGAAATAGTAATTTTTCAAGGTTAAGATGCAAAGACGAAAATATGTAAATGAGGACCTAAGAGACAGAATCCAGTATTCCATCGAGGGAGCGGAGCCACTTGCCAGAGC
>NW_012106475.1:3477398-3483497 GCF_000951045.1 Mandrillus leucophaeus | reverse complement strand
TGGCCTCCTGCCGTGCCCCTCTGGCCGGGAGTGCAGGCTTGCCTCAGGTCGCCCGCCGCTGTTGGGCCTCCTCGGCTCCCTTCCTCTTTCCCTGCGGTCTTCATGCACAGCTGCCTCGGTCCCCCCCTTCTGGAGTTCACAGCCCAGATGTGGATAGGCTTTATCCCACTCATCCTTGCAGTGTGGGTCATGAGCCCAGAGCCTTAAGCTGCGTGTCAAGAGGGCCCCGGGATGTTGGATTCAGCATTGCTTTTTTTGACCTTAGGCCCTACTGCGGCCTCACCTGGACATTTTGTCACCAGGCCCTGGTCCCTCCAGACAGAACCAGGACGCATAAGGGGATGGATACGAGGGCACTCCACCCCACACCCATCACTCACCTTGGTGTCACCACTCCCACTGGGAAACTGGAATCTAAACCTCACTTCATATGCCATCTCATATTATTACTTATATTTTAATGCTTGGATTTCCTGTTTTCTCAACCTCATTGCAAGGCACTTGACGGAAACCAAGTCTGTATGTCAGCCTCTCCCAAACAGTGGGTGTACAATCAGTCTTAATTGATTATAATGATGCCAAGTCCAGCCAACTGTGGTAAAGAGTATTCGATTGAGAGCTAGAAAGCAACTAGGTTCTAGATTTAGCATTGCTAACCAGCCACAGGCAAATCACATAATCTCCCAGATCTTTTTAGTTTCCTCATCTGTAAAATTAAGATTCTTGGACCAGATGATATCTAAAGTTCCTTCTAGCAATGGAATTCTATGAACTTTAAGGTTTCTTCCAGATTTTTATGCATCTCTGATTCTGTAACTCATATTCTGGAATCAAGTTGAATACAGAGGCTCCCTTATGTGGGTCTTTTTTATTTAAAAAAATTGTTTTGTAAGCACATCACCCTATGTTGAGAATCCAGAGAAAAACTATCTCCAATCTCAGTGTTTTCATTTTAAGAATAGAGAATCTTCACTGTTTCTTTTACTCTCTTTCTGGTGAAATCAGATTGGTAGGGCAATTTTTCATGCTCCTGAGATGTAACCAGTCAGACATTACCGTCATTATTTAAGTCAGGACCCATCTGAAGTTTGTACAGTGCCTTTGTAGGAATTTGAAAAAAGGCATTGCTTCCTGTGGGCAGATACAGAGCAGTGTTGGAGTTCATGGCTTGTCAAGTAGAATACAGGCTGGATTTTCTGCCCCAATTAGTGCCCTTAGCTGATTAACCTTGTGCAGTGAACAACCTATCCAATTGTATACTGCAGCTCTGACTGAAAGCGTCTAAGATCAGAACGCTCTTTACTACTCAAAAAAAAAAAAAAAAAAAAAATTTCTGAGTACTTGCTTCCCAGTTGCTCCTCCAATATTTCTATTGACAATATGCAGAAAACGATATTGGGTATGAGTTTTGGTCTATTTACTAGCTGTAAAAGCATTCATTCTACAGGGTTTGAATAGGTGCCTGGCCACCTATATGCCAGGCACCTCTATGCTAACTTCTACTATAAAAGAGAATGGGAGAGAGTTCTTTCTTTCTTCAAGGAGCTTACAGCCTAGAGGGGGATACAGACAAGTAAACATACCTTATATTATAGGACGGTATGAAAAGTACTATGAAGGGTATTGTAAATAAGGAATATCACAACATTTAAAATAATTCTATTCCTTTATGTTTCTTGATAGAATGTTGCCTAACTATATAGTTATCTGGTCAGATTATTTTGGCCAGATATTAACTCTTGACTACACAATTTCCATTAACATTATCCGCTGTTAAAAAAAAAAAAAAGTACTTTTGCTTTGCATTGAATGAATGTTTCTATTATTTTTAAGTGTTGTGCTTATTTGGTTATTTTGAGAAGGTTATACTTTTGTGGTTCACTGGGGAAATGCTACACTCTTTTTAGGTAGAGTGATCATTTTTGAAGGAAATGTTGATTCTCAACACAACCCAAGTGGCAGAAGAAGGGAATCCTAGATTCTCTGCTGACCTTGTTATCTTGGTCTAGAGCCAGGTGTGTGTAATCTTTTGTCTTCCCTGGGCCACATCAAAAGAAGAAGAATTGTTTCGAGTCACACATAAAATACACTAACACTAATGGTAGCTGATGCGCTTAAAAAATCCTGAAAAAAATCTCATAATGTTTTAAGAAAGTTTATGAATTTGTGTTGGGCCACATTCAAAGCCGTCCTGGGCTGCATATGGCCCATGGGCTGCAGGTCGGACAAGCTTGGTCTAGACCTTGTTGAGGGGAGATGTCAATCAACATTTGTGGGCTGAGATTGCTTCTGCCCCTTGGAAGTGAGCTGGGGCTATGGCAGACTCATATACCGGGTCCCAGGCTGACAATGCTCAGAAGATATTTGAGAGCACAATATCTAACTTCATGTGACTGCATGTATTTATTTCCTTTTTACTCCCTAGCCATATCAAAGCAAAGATCATGATGTTTTTCTTCTCAACTTTTCTGCTTTAAAAAGTCTTGTTTTATCTAATGCTTCCTGTTCCTACTCTCCTTTTGCTTTCTAGAGCATCTTCACAGGTAATATGATCCTGACCAGAGGGAGATGGGTTGGGGCATCTATTTTAGTCCACACCTGCCAGAATAGGTGTCAGGTGGCTCCTCACCACTCTACATCATTAGTGTGTACAATGGACACAGTATTATCTGAACTTCCATGGCTCTATGTAAAGCATTCCACTGTATTTAATAATTATGCAAGACCAGGCCTCTTTTACGTAAGGCAAATAAGTGTGATTGATTCAGACTTCTGGCATTACTGGGCCATGCTGCCGCAAGAAACAGGTGCATGTGGAATCAAGCCTGATGGAGTTATTGGTGTGGAGAAAAAAAAAAAAGAGGTAAAACCAGTTGGTTTTTACTACAAAAGACTAAAACAGCTCATCTGTGTATCCTACCACCTTCCTGTCCCCATTAGGCATATGGCAAGACCTATCTGGTAACAATGACCATCTCCTCCATGCGTCTCAAAGATGTTACAGTGGAATTGCGTGCTGTCTTTCCTTTTTCTTCTTTTCTTAAAGTTTGTCCCTGTTGTTCATTTTATTATTTTAGAGATAGGGTCTTGCTGTTGCCCAGGTGAAGTATAGGAGCCCAATCCTAGCTCACTGCACACTCGAACTCCTGGCCTCAAGTAATTCTCCTGCTGCAGCCTCCCCAGTAGCTAGTATTATAGGCACAAGCCACCGTGTTGCTCATTTTAACCTGTCTTCACCTTTGTAACATTAGGGATCGCTTGATGCCGAGTAATTTATCCTGAGCCAACATCCCACACCTGCACTTGAAATAGCTTCATCCAAAGTGTATGATGGAAGACATCTATTTAGAATGAAAGAAAGAGGGCAGACATAACCATGCCACCATCTGCTGTATCTCCTGTTTGATAAGCTATCCACCATACCTTAAATTTTATTTCACTTTTTGGTTTTAGGATTACACTTATCCAATTTTTAAAGATGGGAGTGTTTTCTTTGATGCTCTGACTAAATGAAACAACAACCTAGACTGAAGCAGGGAACATTCACTGGACATTTCAGGCACTGTGCTAGGCTCTACAGTGAAGCATTCACAGTCTAGTGGTGTCTATAAATAAAACCACAATGCCAACTTTTAAATTCCTGTGAGGAATATAATTGTAATGCCACTATAGCTGCATCACTACCCCAGGGGTCATTCTCTCCCTAAAAACAGATTAATAGACAAAATCAAACTACAATCCAAAGGAAGCAAGGTGGGTAGAAATAACGTAGGGATTCATAATGAATAAAGTCATTAATCCTTCCATTTATTCATTCAACAAATATTTATTGTCTAGTGCTATTGTGAAGAAGGTTTTGGTTTTATTTTTAACTGAAATCACACTTAAAACTTAGAATTATGAAATGCATTTACTTAAAGATTTATAAGAGGCCTATCCACAAAACCATACTTGCGAAAACCCTATAAAAATGCTTTCTATTCCTTTTGGAAATAAAGATCAATGGTGCTGAAGGTATATATTCTAATGAAAGAAAGTATGAATCAATACAACATTGATGCATACTCTGTGGAGGCAGCCACAATATCCTCGTCATCTTGTTTATATCAGACAGATTTGGCCATCTTCCTGCCCTTTCATTATAGAAAACTGAGTTGGGCCATAGCTATCAGCTGCTGTGAGGCCCACATTATGCATCCATTGTAGATGCATTTAATGACTTCTGTGCTCTAGGATTTTTTCCTACCTCCACAGGTAAGTTGAAAGTATATATTTGTTCACAGACTCATATGAGCCTTCAATAAAAAGTAATTGATAATCATAATATGGTACTGAGCAAGACTTAGAGGCAGCACGTTGTATATGTGTATTTTATTCTGATTTTCATAAATAAGTTAAAAAGGAAAGAAAAGAGAAGCTTTGTTCCAATAAGGATTTATTTCCACGAATGTAACTGTCAGTAATTTGCTGAGCATTTAAAGGACTGAAGGGCAGAATTGATTTACTGTTTTTGCAACTACTGCTTTAAAAAGTATGTTTATCCTTACATCATAAGTCAGCAATTCATTTAAAGTTTCAGCTTGAACAAAATATGATTCTAGGCCGGGTACGGTGGCTCACACCTGTAATCCCAGCACTTTGGGAGGCTGAGGCGGGCAGATCACAAGGTCAGGAGTTCGAGACCAGCCTGCCCAACATGGTGAAACCCTGTCTCTACTAAAAATACAAAATTAGCTGGGCGTGGTGGTGCATGCCTGTAATTCCAGCTACGAGGGAGGCTGAGGCAGGAGAATCACTTGAAACTGGGAGGCGGAGGTTGCAGTGAGCTGAGATCTTGCCACTGCACTCCAGCCTGGGCACCAAGAGTGAAACTCCATCTCAAAATAATAATAATAATAATTTTATATATATATACACACACATATATATATGATTCTAGACTCACAAGCTTACAAATTCTTTTTGTGGGTCTCCCATTGTGTTATTTGAACCATACTAGATAGCCGTTAGGGTAATACCATTAATAAATGTAAATGGCATGGTAGGAAAGCAAAGTTCTTCAGAAATTTTATCTTCAAGATTCAGCAACATGTATTTTAAATATGAGAAATTAGTAACAATGGCCCTGCATTTGTGACTCCTTTCTTCACTTCTTAAGTTTACAACATCAGATTCACACTAATTCTTAATCATCTGTAAGAACTCACAAATAGTCCTTCTTTTGATTATTCATATTTCTCTGATTCTCGGGTTAACAATTATAAACTTTGATCACTCATGTGACTGTACTTCTCAGGTTAGAAATTATAAACCTCTGGGCCAGATGGATCAGGCCTGTAATCCCAGCACTTTGGGAGGCTAAGGCAGGAGGATCGCTGGAGCTAGGAGTTCGTAACCAGCCTAGGCAACATGACGAAACCTTGTTGCTACCAAAAACAAAACAAAAAACAAAAACAAAGATTAGCCGGACGTGGTGGTGTGCCTATAGCCTCAAGTACTCAGGAGGCTGAGGTGGGAGGATTGCTTGAACCCGGGAGGCGAAGGTTGCAGTGAACTCAGATCATGCCACTGCACTCCAGCCTGGGTGAGAGTGATATTTCATCTCAAAAAAAAAAAAAAAAAAAAGAAGGATATATATATATATGTATATAATTATAAACCTTAAGAAGATATAGAGGGACAGTGTATTCGTTTCCTACGGCCGCACTGCATGATTTAAAACAACAGAAATGGCCAGGTGTGGTGGCTCATGCCTGTAATCCCAACACTTTGGGAGGCCGAGACAGGTGGATCACCTGAGGTCAGGAATTCCAGCCAACATGGCAAAACTCTATCTCCACTAAAAATATAAAAATTAGCTGAGCATGGTGGCAGGTGCCTGTAATCCCAGCTACTCGGGAGGCTGAGGCAAGAGAATGGCACGACCCCGGGAGGTGGATCTTGCCGTGAGCTGAGATTGCGCCAGTGACTCCAGCCTGGGTGACAGAGTGAGACTCCACCTCAAAAAAAAAAAAAAAAAAAAAAAAAAAGACATGCAAAAGAACAAATATATGTGAGAAAATTGGAGAAAAGGGAAAATTGAGGTTAGAAAAATAAAAA
>NW_012106475.1:3403332-3477298 GCF_000951045.1 Mandrillus leucophaeus | reverse complement strand
CGACCCCGGGAGGTGGATCTTGCCGTGAGCTGAGATTGCGCCAGTGACTCCAGCCTGGGTGACAGAGTGAGACTCCACCTCAAAAAAAAAAAAAAAAAAAAAAAAAGACATGCAAAAGAACAAATATATGTGAGAAAATTGGAGAAAAGGGAAAATTGAGGTTAGAAAAATAAAAAATCAGGGAATAAATCACACTGGGCAAAGCCCTATATATTTGTAAAATACAGATGGGCCACAATTAGATTCTGCGCTTTCCAGCAGATTAGCTATGTGATTCATAGTTTCAATCAGATGAAAGTTAGTTACTCATATTTGTTCTTCATATGTAAGCAAGGGAATAAAGCATTATTCAGTAGAGGGAATTACTTATTTTCATTTTTAGAATTTTAGATGAAATATAAATTAATAAATATATATATTTTTTGAGAGAGAGTCTTGCTGTCACCCAGGGTGGAGTGCAGTGGTGCAGTCTTGCCTCACTGCAACCTCTGCCTCCTGGGTTCAAGCGATTCTCGTGCCTCAGCCTCCCGAGTAGCTGGGAGTACAAGTATCTGCCACCACACTAGGCTTTTTTTTTTTTTTAGTAGAGGTGAGGTTTCACCATGTTGGCCAGGCTGTTCTCAAACTCCTGACCTCAAGTGATCCACCCACTTCAGCCTCCTTAAGTGATGAGTTTACAGGTGTGAGCTATCCGCCTGGCCTGATAAATATATTATTGTAATACTTTGCTACAGATATTCTTCTCTTTAACTTCTCAGATAAGTCACAGATTTTTCTGAAAAATACCTTTGGGAAGCCAATGGGAGAGAGATTATCTTTCCTAAACCCTTACTGACATAGATATAGGTATTAGACAATATAATCCAAAGTGTATTATCTCTGTTTTGAAAACCAAGCAAGAACAAAAAACCAAAACCAGAAAAACTGAAAACAGAAAGCTATTCTATAGTAGAAAATATCTTGATCTAAGAATGAAAATAGCAGAATGGTTAAATAGCCTATGGTACATCATGACTGTGGAACACTATGGAAAGAAGAGCTAAGCTGGGCATGGTGGCTCACGCCTGTAATCCCAGCACTTTGGGAGGCTGAAGCGGATGAATCACCTGAGATCAGGAGTTCCAAACCAGCCTGGTCAACATGGTGAAACCCTGTCTCTACTAAAAATATGAAAAAATTAGCCAGGTGTGGTGGCGGGTGCCTGTAATCTTACTTACTCAGGAGGATGAGGTAGGAGAATCGCTTGAACCTGGGAGACAGGGGTTTCAGTGCATCAAGATCACGCCATTGCACTCCAGCCTGGGCAACAAGAGCAAAACTCCATATCAGAGAAAAAAATAAAAATAAAAACAGCAAAAAGAATGTACTGGAACAGAAAGAACTCAAAGACATATTATTTATTAGAGGAAAATGTCAAGTTACAGAATAACCCATGGTTTGATCTTATTTTTACATTAAAAACACAAACATCCCCACACTATCTCTGTGTGTATATACATATATGCATATATTTTTATATGTTTACCAACATATATGCAAGTTGTTGAGAAAAGGATATGTTTAAATGGATATGTTCCAAACTATCTGCATAGTTAATTCTGGATGGTGAGGGGGAAGTAAAGGTAGACCTTAAGTTCTATATCTGAACTTTATATGATGAGCACATATTCATATGTTACTTGTAGAATTAAAAATAGCTTTTAAAAATAAGTAAAATAGGCCAGGCATTGTGGCTCACGCCTGTAATCTCAGCACTTTGGGTGGCCAAGGAGGGGAGATCACTTGAGGTCAGGTGTTCAAGACCTGCCTGGTCAACATGGTGAAACCCTGTCTCCACCAAAAATACAAAAATTAGCTGGTTGTGGTGGTGGGCACCTGTAGTCCCAGCTACTCGGGAGGCTGAGGCAGGAGAATCACTTGAACATGGGAAACGGAGGTTGCAGTGAGCTGAGATTGCGCCACTGCACTCCAGCCTGGGCAACAGAGCAAGACTCTGCCTCAAAAAGAAATAATAAAATAAAATAAGTAAAATAAAAGGGAAAATACAATTTAATATTGACCACACCTACCTGCTTTTAGAGATTTTTCTTCAAGCAGCCCTTTCCTTTATGGACTGCATCAATTTAGACAATTAACATATTTGAATAAAATCACTGTCTACAGGTGTCATACAAATCACATGCAGATTGCAGACAGAGTTAGGTTCAGTTTTCAGTCTTGTGAAAGACTGAGTGTGAGCTTTGAGTCTCGGATTCACCATCAGTCACATGGGAATAATAACAATACTTGCCTCACTTTGTTGTGGTAAAGATTATTTAACACAAAATGAGCTTATGTGTATGAAAGCTCTTGTGGTACCTCCCGTGATTGTCACTTGCCATAGCTGACAGCAAACATATTATGCAACAAAAGACTTCCTATTTTTCAAAAGTTTTCTCCCCTTGCTTTCTTTTTATGTGTAAGTCTTACAAAGTAGAATTGGTGAGAATCAGCGTCTAAAACACCTTATTTGCATTTCTTTCTATTCCTCTGATACCTTAGTTACTCAACCTTGTTCATCTCAGAACTGTTGGCCAATCTACACAGAGATGAGGAAAAGGGACTCAACCTCTCAGTCCTCAAAGGGCCTGTAATTACCCACGTTCTCTTCTCTGAAGCTGTTCTTAAACCCTTTTTGGCTTCTCCATGTTAGTACAACTTCTTGGAAAGGCCACAGACCTGAATTCTAGATCACGTGCAGTCCTTGTTGCAACTTTGTGCTCTCCCCTACTTAATAGTGCTGGCCTTCTTAATACCAGTGGAGGAATCCATGGAGTTTTAAAAACTAAAATTTAACCCACTCTTTTTTCTTTTTGAGACGAAGTCTGTGTCTTGTCCCCCAGACTGGAGTGCAATGGCGCGATCTCGGCTCACTGTAGCCTCCACCTCCCAGGTTCAAGAGATTCTCCTGCCTCAGCCTCCCGAGTAGCTGGGATTACAAGAGCCTGCCACCACGCCCAGCTAATTTTTGTATTTTTAGTAGAGACAGGGTTTCACCATGTTGGTCAGGCTGGTCTCGAACTCCTGACCTTAGGTGATCTGCTGGAATTATAGGCGTGAGCCACTGCTCCTGGCTAATTTAACACATTCTTTAGTGTGCTTTGTTTGAAATCTTCTTTAGAAGAGTCCAGGAACCCATTAGATTCTTTTGTGCCTACAAATTCCTATCTCCTTTAAAGGTCATGAAAACTGTGAGAACCCCATTAGAGCTAAATAAGTTTTAAGGTAAGTGAAACTTTCTTGGAGTTTTCTGATTGATGACCTAGTAGTCTAAGTCACAGGTGAAAACATAGAATTCTTAGGGAGAAAAAAGATGCAAATAGAATTTTATGCTCAGTAGCATATTTCAGCTCTTATAAATAATTGTCATACAATATTTTCCTACTTGTAAAATGAGGGACAATGAAAATGATCCTTCTTTCAAGAGTGATGAGTTATTAGAGTAATTGACAAAAGGTCAACTTCAATGAAGACATATGTATTGAATGCCTACTATGTATCAGCCAAGTACTGTCATCCCTCAGTAGCTGTGGGTGATTGGTTCTAGGACCCCCTACAGATGCCAAAATTTGTGAATGCTCAAGTCCCTTACATAGAATAGCACAGTATTTCCATATAACCCATGCGTATTCTCCTGTATACTTTCAATCATCTATAGATTACTTATTAATATAATATCTGTATTATAAAACATAATGTAAATGCTATATAAATACTTGTTATACTGTATTGTTTAGGGAATAATGACAAAAAAAGGTCTGTACATGTTCAGTACAGAGACAAGCATCGTAGGCCTACCTGCATTTTTTATCTGTGACTGGTTAACTCTAGATGCAGAGTCCATGGATACTGAGTGTTGACTGTACTCTTTCAGAGTACTCTTACAGAGTACTCTTACAGACAATAATAGACTGACCCATATAGGACTTATGATATAGTGGAAAAAGTAGAAAATATGCAGTTGCAAAGTGTGAAAGAAGCCATAAGAAGGGCCTTGAAGGGTGCTATTATGATATTTAGAGGGATGAACAACCCATCAGTTGGGTGTGAGGATGAGAACATTCATTTGCAGAAGCCATCCCAGAAAAAGAGATACTGTCTTCATCTGTTTTATTTTGCTATGACTGAATACCACAGATTGAGTAATTTATTTTTAAAAAATTAGAATAAAAAAAGAAAATGAAATTTTAAAAATATGAAGAAAAAAGAAAAAGAAAAAGATACGAAATGTATTTAGCTCATGGCTCTGGAGGCTGGGAAGTCCAAGAGCCTAATATCAGCATTTGGTGAAGGCCTTCTTGCTGGATCATAACATGGCAGAAAACATCACATGGTGAAAGGAAAGAGCATGCATGTCAGCTCAGATCTTTCTCTTCCTCATTTTATAAAACTTGAACAGTCCCATCATGGGCCCCCACCCTGATAACCTTGTCTAATCTTAACGACCTCCCAAAGCCCCACCTCCAACCAACATGAATTTGGGGAATAAGTTTCCAATATATGAAATTTGGGGAGCACATTTAAACCATAGCAGAAACCCAAGCCAGGACTTGAAAGACGAATAGAAGGTAACTGAAAAGGGGAGTGGAGGTGGAATGCAGAAGAAAATTCCAGGCAGAAAGAATCATATACCTACTGATCCAAAGTCATGAAAGAGCTAGATGAACTGGAAAATAGAGAGTAAGCCAGGAATGATGAGCAAGTGTTGATTACTAGAAAAGTCAAACAAAATAAAACAATAATTATCTAGAGCCAGGCATGTTGGTGCACGCATCTAGTCTCAGCTACTTGAGAGGCTGAGTTGGGAGGACTGCTTGAGCCCAAGAGTTCGAGACTAGCCTGGACAACTTAGCAAGACCCCATCTAAAAATCATCTAAATATAGCAGATGCCATGACATATTTAAAGGGTGGGCTTAAGTCCCTAGCAATAATCAGAGCTACGGCCTTCCTTAAATCAATGTGACTGGAAGCACTTTGATAGCTCCTTCAGCATGTAGCACAGGGCCTTGCACATAATTGCCACTCAGTCCATATAATTGAATGAGGACATCTCTAGGTATTTGTTTCACTCCATGACCAGTACTGATACCATTATTCTCATATAGTCTTCTCATGGGCTCATCCTCAGTCACTGTGCTGATTTTGATGGAAAGGACATCACAAGGCTTAACCCGCTTTAAAACACTTCCTCAACAGGGCATTTCCTTCCTACATGGTTTGACATACATTCATAACAAAGGTAGGAACACTGTCGTTGTTTGTTTGTTTATTTGTTTATTGAGATGGAGTTTCACTCTTGTTGCCCAGGCTGGAGTGCAATGGCACGATCTGGACTCATTGCAGCCTCTGCCTCCCAGGTTTAAGCAATTCTCTTGCCTCAGCCTCCCAAGTAGCTGGGATTACAGGCATGCACCACCATGCCCAGCTAATTTTGTATTTTTAGTAGAGACAGGGTTTCACCGTGTTAGTCAGGCTGGTCTTGAACTCCTGATATCAGGTGATCCACCGGCCTCAGTCTCCCAAAGTGCTGGGATTATAGGCATGAGCCACTGCACCCAGCCTGTATGTATATTTTTAAATGTGTGCAGCTGGTATGACCAGGCTTTTCACTAGATATACATGAGGTCATATTAACTTTTTAATGCTCCAAATATAACTTGAGCCCCCACTTAATTGATTCCTAGTCAAATATTTCCCAAATATTCCCTGTTGTCCCCCAAAGGATAGCTTATATCTGCTTACAGTCTGTCCACTACAGTAACCATCCAAGCCAACCATGTTCCTTTTCTACCAGCCTAGCAACACTGTGTTCACCCATATGCCCTGCCTGTCCTCTAAGTAGCTTGAAGGAATCTCGTTCCTTGGTAATGATGCTGTACCCTTCTGATATTGGTGGTAGCCTTGCCAAGAGCATGGTCTTCTGATTCCCTCTGGCTCTACCATCCAGGTGCCAAGCTGAGCAGGAAGGAGGGGACACCCCCAGCTCTGAGCCATGCCTTTCACCTGAAACTTCAATTGATCCTCCTGCCTCAGTCTCCTGAGTAGCTGGGATTACAGGCATGCACCACTACACCTGGCTAATTTTTTGTATTTTTAGTAGAGATGAGGTTTCACCATGTGGGCCAGGCTGGTCTTGAACTCCTAACCTCAAGTGATCCACCTGCCTCGGCCTCCCGATGTTCTGGGATTACAGGCATTGAGCCACTGCACCTGTCCAGAGTCTGCAACTCTTAAGTGACAACTTCTTTACTTCTATCACCCAGGTTTCAAAACTCTTAGGGCCAGGCCCAGCTAAAGCACTTTAGGCACAAAGGAAACTCTGCCATCCAGAGGGAAAAAGGTAGCTCCTTTGCCATTAACCTAATAAACTCTTAATTATTTAGCAGATTGGTAAAGACATGAAGGGTCTAAACTCTGAAGACCAGCCAATGTCAGTGTGTTAAATACCTGAGACTGGAAAACTCTAGGTAGTTTCGTATGCATCTGGTAGAAAAATGGGAAGAACAGAGGATGAGAGGGAAAGCTTCCAAAAAGAGATTCTAGACATAAATTATACACAAGACACACTCTGGCCTATCAATTAAGCTGTAAACTTTTTGACTTTCTAACATCACCCATAAGTTAATATCACAACAAACTCTTAAAGTGTTGTCATAAATATGACTGACATAAGATTACAAACCTCAATAAATAAAGAGGTCCTTTTCACAGACTGGAAATCATAATAGGCTTCCTTTAGAAAAGTGAGCAGAAATTATGAACATAAATTAACAAAAGGGGAAATGAAAACTTGAAAATTGTTAAGAGAATAGGATAAAGACTTCATCTGGTACAGTAGCAAAAAATGTAAAGTAAAACAATAATTGCATGCCACTTGTGCCAAAGTTTGTACCTGAGCAGAGAGGACCCCTAATGGCATGCTCATGAGAGTAGAATTTATTCTGTACATAATATGAAAACATGGAAGGATATTTTATCAGGAGAGTAACATCATATCTGCCACCCCCCCCACTTTTTTTTTAAGGAAAAGGAAGATTAAGTAGTCAATGTGATATAGGATGAATTAAAGAAGATGAAACTGGCCTGGCGCAGTGGCTCACACCTGTAATCCTAGCACTTTGGGAGGCTGAGGTGGGCAGATCACAGGGTCAGGAGATTGAGACCCTATTCTGGGTAACACGGTGAAACCCCGTCTCTACTAAAAATACAAAAAATTAGCCGGGTGTGGTGGCAGGCGCCTATAGTCACAGCTACTCGGGAGGCTGAAGCAGGAGAATCAGTTGAACCCGGGAGGCAGAGGTTGCAGTGAGTTGAGAATGTGCCACTTGCACTCCAACTTGGGTGACAGAGCGAGGTTCCATCTCAAAAAAACAAAAAAAAGATGAGACTGCCTACCATAATTGTAAAGATGAGGGAACATTTCCAGAAATGGTCTGTGTAGACATACTGTTGAAGATCTAGCTTTGGATAAACCCATAAGAAAGGATTGAATTACATGCTAACTTCCTGCATTCATTATACTGTCTGTCACTAGACCTTGCTTCCTGATAAGGGATGCCATTATACCACAAGACTCTCTATAAAATAATATCACACAAGAACATCCAATAACTCATTTTTAAATTAAATAGAGGTGTCCTTTTAAAGAAATTTCTTTCACAAATATTAGGAGGTACCAGCTTCAAGAATTAGAGGACTTCTATTTTCAAAAAGTGCTTTTTTTGTTGTTCATGAAACATGAGGAACAATTTTTTTTTTCTCACTCTGCCTTATGGTGCTGAGAGGAACAATTTTATCAGCCTCCTTAAAATGGCTATGCCATCCATTTTTAACAGTCCTGCTTTATTGCAAAGGTAGTGTAATTAAAGGAGACTTCCTTAAGTTTGGCTTTTCCCCAAAGACAAATAATTTTCTGATACTTATTTTTTAGAATATTTCAACCTTATCTTAGAAGATCCCTTTTCCTGAGTGAACATAAATATTGTTTCCTTCTATCAAAGAAGTAACTGAACAGCAATTCTGTTTAATTGGCAATAACATTGAGCAAAAACTTATTTTGCCTGCCCAGATTTCTTCTGTTTACTTTCTATGTTTTAACTGTGTTGCCCAGAGCTCACTAAGACATGGTGATGCAATGGTGGTTTACCCTTTCCCCAACTAAGGCTTGCTGTCACCCCAGCCATCAGTGTACTCAAGTGACAAAAGAATTAATTAATTTTTAAAAATTATTTATTATTATTGCATGGAGGCCTTTTTCAGAACTCCTCCAGGCAGAGCTCTAGGTATGGAGAAACAGAATATTTGGATTATAGTAACTTTCTCTTTCTCATTGTAGGTAGGTGCTTTGGGCCTTGTTGGTCCTAGCTGTCCTTAGCAATGTCCTTCATAGACGGAGGGGGAAAAAGTTAGTCTTCTTGGTAGAGATCAGGGAAAGCGTGTGTGTTTCAAGATGTGTAGCTAACAGCGGCATGTGGGAATGAAGGAACGGAATAAGTATGGGACAGGAAATTAGGAAACCTAGATTCCAGACTCAGCTCTGCCACTAGTTAGACATGTGACCTGTGGCAACTCTTTCACTCTCACAGGGTCTGGTTATTTCTTATCTGTAATATGAGGAAATTTGTTACCAGTGGCCAATCTGTACAAATCTGCAGCAACCTCAATTCTTGCCTCCTCAGAAGAAAGAATTGAACTGAGGGGCATAAGGCAGAAGGAGAGACTGAGGCAAGTTTTATTTATTTATTTATTTATTTATTTATTTATTTTTGAGATGGAATTTCACTCTGTTGCCCAGGCTGGAGTGCAGTGGTCCCATCTTGGCTCACTGCAACTTCCCCCTCCTGGGTGCAAGCGATTCTCTTGCCTTGGCCTCCCAAGTAACTGGGATTACAGGCACCCGCCACCACGCCCGGGTAATTTTTGTATTTTTAGTAGAGACGGGGTTTCACCATGTTGGCCAGGCTGGTCTCAAACTCCTGACCTCAAGTGATCCGCTCTCCTCGGCCTCCCAAAGTGCTGAGATTACAGGCGTGAGCCACCATGCCCAACTGAGGCGAGTTTTAGAGCAGGATTGAAAGTTTATTAAAAAGCTTTGGAGCAGGAAAAAAAGGAAGGAAAGTACTCTTGGAAGAGGACCAAGCAGGCGACTTGAAGGACAAGTACCCACTTTGACCTGTTGACTTAGGGGTCTTGCCTCCCTTCTCCCCTGATTCTTCCCTTGGGGGTGTGCTGTCTGCACGCGCAGTGGCCTGCCAGCACTTGGAAAGGGAGCATGGGCAGTGTGTTTACTGGAGTTGTACACATGCCCACTCCAGGCATTCTTCACTTACCTGCCAAATGTCCCTAGGAGGTCATATACCAGTTAAACTGCCCCATTTTGCCTCTTAGTGCACATTGTGAGCCCACTCAACCAGTTCCTGAGATATTATTGGGAAGCTGCTGATCACCAGTTTCAGGTTTTTTCCATCTGTTGGGAAACTGCCTATCCCTGGTGCTCGCTGCAACCAATTATTATTTTAGGGAGAGACTTAGCAACTGCCTGACCATCACCTGATGATTGCCTGATATTCTTGGTAGGGGGTGGGGAGGGTGCCACCTCCTGTCCTGCTCATGTCTGCCTGACTACCTACTGTAACAAACTGAGCTAAGGTCATTTTTAGCTACAGCCTTTTTTTTTTTTTTTTTTTTTTTTTTTTTTTTTTGAGACAGAGTTTCGCTCTTGTTGTCCAGCCTGGAGTGCAATGGCACGATCTTGGCTGACTGCAACCTCTGCCTCCTGAGTTCAAGCAATTCTCCTGCCTTAGCCTCCCAAGTAGCTGGGATTACAGGTGCCTGCCACCACGCCTGGCTAATTTTTGTAGTTTTAGTAGAGACAGGGTTTCACCATGTTGGCCAGGCTGGTCTCAAACTCCTGACCTCAGGCGATCCACCCTCCCCGGCCCCCCAGAGTGCTGGGATTACAGGTGTGAGCCACCATGCCCAGCCTACAGCCTTTTATGATGGTTTTTCCAACCACCAAATCAGCATCCATGACTACATAAACTTTTTGGCCCTTTGACCAAATGGGGACATCTGGCATACTGCTATCAACCAATATGTAAGTAATTGAACTTTGATATATCACGTCAACCCAGAGGGAAACTACAGCTGTTGAAGTAGCAGCAGTGTCCCGGGGGACTGGGAAAGGGTGGATGTGGCCTACAGACCACTTCCATGATCTCATGTGTTATCTCTTTTTTATACTTCCATATTTTCACAATTATCTGATTTTTGTGTTTTATATTATTTTATATTCTTCTTCCAACCCTGACCCCTTTCTTTCCTTTACAGTGTTTGAGCTTTAGTGTTCTTGCAAAAGAATTTTCAGAAGTTGGGGTCTGAAATAAATGTATCATACTTCTTGCTAACTGAAATATGTTCCTAGCCAACTTCATTCATCAGCTCACACTGGGCAAAGCCTCTGGAGCGTGAGGTGGGAGGTGCTGCTTCTGCAGGAGTTCCTGGCACTGGAGTCCTAGGGATAGGACCCTTATACAATGTCATCTCAGCACATGGACCCTGTGGTTCACCTGGTGTAAGGCAGAGGCTCTCAGTGTACTTCTATGTCCAGCTTGTGCCCTATCTTCTTGTTTCTTAAACATGTGTTCTATTTGGTCACATTGCACCTTGTTCTGTTAACCAACATAGTGGGTGTACATTTCAGGCTACACATTCGATTGTATAAGAGACATACTTTATTTTTTCTCTGTTCTGCCAGGTAGTTGAAAATGAAGCTCTGGGTCTGAGTTCTGGGATGTTCACCTGTGCCAAGGAGTCAGAATGGAGGCGAGGAGCTGGGAGCACCTGTTTTATGGTGTCGTCATTTATCCATTCTGGCATTTGCCAAAATTGTCAGTGTTCCTGTCTGATCTTCGATGGTGGATCAATGGATCACTGTTTTGTCTTCTTTGTCCCAAGCTCAAGGCTTCTTCAGGCCTGCTAGCCTTCTCTCAGCTACATTTGTAGTATTTTTTGAGTAACATAGTGACCTATAGAAAATGTGAGGCCCTCTGAGCAGGGGGAAACATCATGCAGCTATTTACACTCCGTCATATCCAGCTGAGTGGGGAGAACTGAAGGACCTGGCAGGCTTCCTTAGGTTCTACCTTGAGACAGTGAAGATGGAATGTCCTAGCTGCCAGGGCTCAGGGAAGGGCAAGTGGAACTAAGAAATACTGGGTAGGGTAGGGGAAGAAAGGATGCGAGGAAGGAGAGGAACTCTAGGTTAATAGCTCAAAATATTATTCGACTACACAAATATTAATAAGTCTATATTTTGGGCCTCTGATTTTGGGTGTAAGACAACAATAATAAACCTGTAAACTATTTGACTTACTCGTTCTAAAGATGTAGCTAAGATAAGATATTGTCTGAAAAACTTCAATGCTGTTCATATTAATAGCAAAACTGGAAAGCAGTGATGTTGTCTGGTGCTTCTGGTTTCCTTTTTGTCTCTCTCTCTCTTTTTCAATTGCTTTCTCTTCCCCAGGCATTATCTTGGTCTCTTCAGACCCAGGGTTAAAAATTGAGATACATTCATTCATACTAAAATTTTCTGTCTTGTAGAAATGTTTAAATTTTAGCTGGGCACAGTGGCTCACACCTGTAATCCCAGCACTTTGGGAGGCCAAGGCGGGTGGATTACCTGAGGTTGGGAGTTCGAGACCAGACTGGCCAACATGGTGAAACCCTGTCTCTATTAAAAATATAAAATTAGCAGGTGTGTGCATGGTGGCATGCACCTTTAGTCCCAGCTGCTTGGGAGGCTGAAGCAGGAGAATCGCTTGAACCTGGGAGGCAGAGGTTTCACTGAGTCAAGATCATGCCATTGCTCTCCAGCCTAGATGACAGAGCGAGACTCTGTCTCAAAAAAAATCATCATAATAATAAATAAAAGAAGCACTTACATTTTTAAAAAGGCAGCCCCCACATTTAAAATAAAGGAATGGATCATTATAGATGAGATTGAAGATAATTGGAGTGTGCCTGAGATTTTTCTGGGAAGAAGAAAAAAAAAAAGGAAAAAATACAAAAAAGAAAAAAAGATAATTGGAAAGGAGAGATTTTTACATTTTTCTCACTATTGGAGTAATCACTGCATGGTTCCGAGTAAAGGAAAGGGTACTCTCTCTGCTTTCCCTGGAAGCCTGGAACAAATCAGTTAAGGGACGGACAACTCAGAGAAGGGAGCAGCTCCAATACAGAAGAGCACTGGTATACAAGGGTACCTATCAGGCCACAGGGGCAGAACTGCAGAACAGCTGTCAGAAGGAGCCTGTCAGAGTCAGATATTAAACAGGGCTGGTACATGGAAGTGTTCAGACAGGTTGGGAAGTAGGAAGACTGAGGGTTTCTCAGGTAAAGTCCAAAAGAGGGAATGGGAAAGGACATTTGCTGTATATATGCTTGGCATGTGCTGTGGGTTTAAAGATACTGAGCCAGAATGGTTAGAGGCTCCTGATGATGATGAGGGAAGTGGTCTCTTTAGCGTTCTTGAAAAATTCTTACCATGCAAGTATGATTTTTATTGCTTTTGGAAATATAGTCAGAATTGATTTTCAAGTGTAGCCATTTGGTATATACCTTTAGGTATTTATGTCTTAAATTAATGCCTTTCAAATGTAACTTTTTTTTTTTTTAGACTGAGTCTGGCTCTGTCACCCAGGCTGGAGTGCAGTGGCGCAATCTTGGCTCACTGCAACCTCCGCCTCCTGGGTTCTAGCGACTCTCCTGCCTCAGCCTCCCAACTAGTTGGGACTACAGGCGCACACCATCACACCTGGTGAATTTTTGTATTTTTAGTAGAGATGGGGTTTCACCATGTTGGCCAGGCTGGTCTCGAACTCCTGACCTCAGGTGATCCTCGTGCCTTGGCCTCCCACAGTGCCATTGTGCCCAGCCTGTACTCCCACTTCTGATTGCCATCACCCCAATTAGCCCTAATCAAGGTCCTCATGCCTGGGCAATAACATACCAAGAGGAGGTCCTAAGGCTTGAGACATGCAGCCATTATCTGGCCTAGAGTGAAAATCTACAATCAGGAAGGCAGGAGAATGGTGCCAAAGCCCAGAATCCTGACCAATCATCTGGCTAAACAGATACAGATGCAATGAGACTAGCCAAATCTAGTAAGGAGACATTAAACCAGATGTGGGCAAGTCAGGCAGGACAATGGTAGCCTGAGAAAATTTGAAATAATTCCTTGTGTACTGGGCTTGGCCCATTCTGCTGAGCCAAGATAGAATGAAAGGATTCAACCCTGTTGGAAAATCTTAGAGGTAACATTGTTTACAATTTTTGCACTGAGAATGTAGGTCATTAGAAGTTACATCTGGGCTGGGCACAGTGGCTCATGCTTGTAATCCCAGCACTTTGTGCAAGACTGTGTCTCAAAAAACAAACAAACAAAACACAAATAAGTGGGAGTAGAACACAAAGAAAAATGTTTTAACTATGCTCTAATTTTCCCCATCTGGGGGCCAGGTACAGTGGCTCACGCCTGTAATCCGAGCACTTTGGGAGGCTGAGGTGGGAGGACCACCTGAGGTCAGGAGTTGGAGACCAGCCCGGCCAACATGGTGAAATCCTGTCTCTACTAAAAATACAAAAATTAGCCAGGCGTGGTGGTGGAAGCCTGTAGTCTCATCTACTTGGGAGGCTGAGGCAGGGGAATTGTTTGAACCTGGGAGGTGGAGATTGCAGTGAGCCTACATAGTACCACTGCACTCCAGTCTGGGCAACAGAGCAAGACTCCGTCTCAAAAAAATAAATTAAAAAAATAAAAATAAAAATAAATAAAAGACAGTTTCACAAATGCAGCCCGGTCTTGCAGAGAGCAGTCTTACCTTGTACCTAGCAAGGGGCAGTTTGACACAGTGGACAGAGCCTGGGCTTTGGAGCCAGAAAAGCCTGAATTGGAACCCTGGCCCCTTACATTTATGGCTTTGTGCTCTTGTACAAATCATCAAATCTTCCTCAATCTCAGTTTTCTTCAAGCATGAAATAGGAGATTATCTCAGGGGTTATTGTAATGATTAAAGGCAATGCATATAAATCTCTTGGCCAATAAATGGTTGCTCTTATTTCAGTGAAGGTCAAATTCTAGTGACTCTCACAGTCACTGTGAGGCTTGTTATCTGGTTATGATGGATAATACACATGTATTTCTGGATTCCAAAGCACAACTCAGGATGCTTTGTGATTGCCAACACGTTCCACCAGAGTCCTGTTTCCAGACCTTCCTTATTTTTGCCAAGTAGAGATAAATGCTGATGGAAACTGTTACTTGTCACATTCCCAGCACCCAGGCATCTCCCTAATCTCTCTGTTTCTCTGCAAGCAGGGCCATCAGGGAAGGCAGATCAAGAGCTCAGACAACAAGGGACTACAGCTTTGGTCTCACTCCTTTGTCCATTCAAAGAGATGTGCCAGATGCTTAGATCCAGCTTGGAGGAACAGGCTAAAGGAGCCCAGATAGTTTAATAGTAAAAGATCCCCTTAAACATTGGTTTTAAGCAAAAGCCTATATGTTTGTATGATAAAATATTACCACTTAATTGTGGTCCTGGCCAGAATTAATCACAATTTTAATCAGCAATGCTGTAATGTAAGTAAGAAGGGGGTCCTGGGAAAATGCTCTGGACTTTTAAAATATATCTCAGTGGAATGTGTAGAAAAACTTCTGGGTGTTACCGCTGACATGGATTCTCACTTACTACATGGGTTCTTATTTCCTCATTTAATCCCCAATTTATTTCAAAATATGACTCTGCTTCCCGCTAGTGACCATCAGAGTGACAGTGATTTCATAAGGTCAGTCTGGAAATCAGAATAAGCTTTGTTTTCACTCCAGTCCCTTGACTGTCTTGCAGTCAGTCTCAAATGAACAGTTTGTTCATTCAGTGCCTCAATTGCCTCAAGTCAAGGTGTTATAAAGTTTCGATGCCACCAAATAAATAACACTCAAATATAAAACTTTAATTATCAGCAAGGCAAGTTACTTCTACAGAAGGGTGTGCCCTTACAGATGGAGCAATGGTGAGCGTACAGTTGGACAAGGAAGGGGAAGGGGTTCTTATCCCTGATGCATGTGGCCTCTGCTGCTGTATCATTCCCCTATTGGCTAGAGTTAGACCACACAGGCTAAACTAATTCTAACTGGCTAATTTAAAGAGAGTGACGGGGTAAATGGTTTGGCGGGAAAAATGGTTATGACAAAGCAGGTAATTGGAATGAGTCAGGGTGGAGCAAGTAATCGAAAAAGGTTACTTTATGAGGAAGTTAAGTTTAAAAGTAGAAGGCAAAGAATTGAACATACTGAAATATTGATTCTTTGAAAAGAAATTTAGAACTCGTATCTAACAACCCCTCCTCTTGCATTTCTTTACAGCTCTTTCTTTTCAGACTTTTTAACATGTCTTGGAGTAGTTGTTCTCCTTGATTTTCTAAGAGAAGCTTCTCTGGATAAGGTGGAGGACAGTTAAGGGAGGTTTTAGTAAGTGCCATTTTTATGAGCCTCTGCACCAACCCACAGATGCATGGTGTGACACAACACCAGACAAGAATAAATATACCCACTATGGCTGCGAGGGAAGTAAGAATTGAGGCTATTATTCTTTTCCATTTACTGAACCACTTTTCTAAGCATTCTGTAAAGGGGTCATTTACGCCTGAGTTGATGGGTAACTCATTGGATAGAGCAGTCAGACCTTGCAATGCCTTTGTTATACTTCCATTAGGGGCAGTGTTGTTTGGAATGAAGGTGCAACATTGAGTTTTAATCACAATGCAGACTCCTCCTCTTTCTGCTAATATCATGTCTAAGGCTATCCTATCTTCCCAAGCCATCTGGCTAGTAGCCCCTGATTGCTCAGCTATTCCTTTAACAGTACCTCTAGTGTTGTTAATAAATCGCTGTTGGTTGTAATAGATGTAGTTTTTCCAATCTACATTTTATTAATTGTCACCCAACAAAATATTGACTCAAATCCTGCAGCTATTTGATTTTGGGCTTTAAATTGATTTGGTATTCCCTGTGGGACTCCAGTGGCATTTAAATACATGTGAGAATTGAAAGACCCATGAGGGGCTTCTTTGTCTTATTTTTCCTTCCTCTGGTTGATGAAATGCCAGGGTGAATGGGATAGCCAATTGGACTAAAGCACAGGTGCCACTCCAGTTATTTGGCAGAGTGTCCAGTAAAGGTCCACCACAATACCACCACACATCCACTCAGGGATGAATAAGGCCTGACTGATTGACAAGCTCTTGAAAATTCTTAAGCTCACCACATCCCTTCAGGTCTCCAAGGAAGGCTAAGTTTCCTCCCTGTCATGAGAGACACGAAGTGAACTGAGTGTTGGGAGACGGAAGCTGGATGGCCCTTGGGGGCTGACCCACTGAGTGTCAGGATATAGCAGAGACAGAGCATGGCACGACTTGTTACTCCAAGCTGTAGAATCCTGGAAAAGAACTACCATGCAGCCCACACCCGGTAGACTGGAAGACCACCCTAGTGGAAAGGGGACAATCTGGGCCCCTGGCCTGCCGTGCACACAAGCGTAACAATTGCTTTTGTTTAACGTGCAGATGGAATATTTGATACGTTCCAACCAGGCATTTGCATCTTGATATCCTGTCTTAATTGCCAAAGTTTGTTTTAAGTCTTTAACTTCTACCATAGCTATCTTGGTCTTGTCATTAGATGGAGGAGGAACAATTGTTCCATTGTAAGAGGTTTTGGAAGAAGGCTTAGAGAAAGGTGCAGGCTGCAGGGGATCAAAGAAATGCATTTCAAAGAATGCGATAGTGTCTGTCTCTGAAACCTCAGCCCCCATACCGTAAAACCAGCTTAAAGAAGGGAACTGGCTTAGAAAAGGAGGAGAACTTTGAGGGTTTGAGATAATAACCTGTATAGGATTGCACTGGTTTAGCTGACAGTTGGGGGATGGGGGCGGGGGCAGGCTGTCCCTCTAGTAAAATGGTTTTAGGAAATTATAAAAACCGATTGGGGCAGTCCATCCTTGCTCTTTAGTGGTTCACAGAATGTTGGACCAACTATAGCATAAAAACTCTACATCAGGGAGCAAGACTCCTGGTTGACACTGGGGTCTTTATTGAAATCTCCCCGGATTAAATGGTCCCAATTCACTAATGCCCAGTCTGAAGAGAGTCAGGAGGGACAGAGGTACTTTTCTGAAGTAGAAAGCTGTATTTGAGTTGGCAAGTCCCCACAGGGTATAACAAGGCAAGCATTAAATGCAATAGTTTGAGGTGAAATTGACTTGGTTATGTTACTAACTAGATGGTCAGCAATAGAGTGAGGAAAGAAGAAAGAGTAATATAATAGATGAAAGATAGTTAAATTTTTCTTAACTTTAGTTTCGTAGGGTTTTCCCCTGGGACTATGGCCCACAACTCTGGAGGGGGCGGCACTTTCTTGACTCGAGTGTGATGAGTCCATCCCTTTTTTGGTATACAAACAGCCATCTTGGTGGTTAGCAGCCCAAGGTAGGGTCCTTCCCAGGCTGGCTCTAGTTTTCCTTCTTTCCACCATTTGATGACAACGTGATCCTCAGGCTGGTGCAGGTTTACCGGAAATTCTAGGGGTGGTACTTGTGCTAAAAGACTTTTAGTTTTGAGGGAAAGGAAAGTGGAAGATAAACCAATTATATAATTTGTAAGAAATTGACATTTTGTTTTAAATGTGGGGACATCGGCAGTGGACTTTATAGTCCTTGGTGCCTTCTTACTGAGAAATTTCCTTTAGCACCTATTTTTATTACTTTTTAGACCAAAGAAATCCAAACACCATTTTATATTTCACAGTGCTTCCTGTATGATTTTTATACAAGCTAAGCTAAATTTCACCTTTATATTAGTGTGTTATTATGTTAAACTTAATTTTAATAAAACCTTGTAGATATATTTATTCAATTTTTAATGTCTGACCATAAGGTAAGATTTTTATAGTCTCTTTTTAACCTTTTATAATTTTTGTTAAAGAGCAGGTTAGTGCTTCAAGAAAAACCTGTTGTGCTTTTATTTTAACGTCCAGTTCACAGAAAAACTGGATGATACCCTTTTAACTTTGGCCAATATGTTTACACACAGAATTTCCTTTACAATTAACATTTCAAAACTTCTTGCTTAAACCTTTAAAACAAAAATTTTTAAAACATTTTAATGTAGGTAAAAATCCACATTCTTATGCTTCCTTATAATCCTTTATCCAAAGGTATATTTTGCTTTCCTTATAGAACTTGCACATTAATTGTTTCTTCAATAGTTTTACATTCAGGAGGCCTAATTTTAAATTATACAACATTTCTTGCATAAATTCCCTGTTATAACTTTTTTTTTCATGACTTTTACAGACTTGTTCGACATGCCTCAACTTTTTACTTGTTGCAAACATCCCTTTCTTTAAACAACCTGTTAATTTATTTTAGGACTAGAATTTACCACGTAACATTCCTTTTTACATAAACTCTCCCCACACTCTTTTTATTTTTTCTCAAAGATGATAACCATTCTTTTCCAAAGCGAACTTCCTTCATGTCTATGGGCTAGACTGTCTAAGGCCACAGATTAGAAGTTAGGATAATACATGTTACCGGTTAACTTTTAGCCAACTTTACTTTTGTAAAGTTACTTTTGTAAGTTTGGGATTTCAATTGTTCTTTGCTATTAATAAGACCTCATTCAGTCCATATTAACGTATAATTGGTATAGATGGCTCATTCCTGATTCTGTAAGTACTTTAAGGCTTGGCTGAGTGCAAACAGCTCGCAGATTTGAGCAGACCAATTATTAGGCAAATTTCCTAACTCTGCTTCTTATCCTTTACTGAATACCCACTGTGTCTTTTTCCCTCAATCACCCGGGAGGTAGGAACCATCTATTGTCCTATTCTGAAGAGAGTTCCTCCTTGGTGTGGTTGGACCTTTGTAAGGTAATTAAGATTTAGATCCCTGTTAGGAAACCTTCTGGGTTAAGGGAATTTTCAGTGGTTAATGTTAAATCATGTTTTTCTAACAGAATAACCTTATACTTTAAGGTTTTTGAGTCAGTAAGCTACCTTTTTGCTTCTTTTTTTTCTTTTCTTTTTTGACTTAGGACAGTTCTGACCTGATGACCACAGTGAGGTTTCCTCTAAAAGTTATTTTTCTACTTTTTTCTGTTAGCAAAGCAGATGCCGCTGCAGATTGAATGCATTTGGGCCATCTGCGAGTTAGTGGGTTAAGGATTTTTGATTAGGAAGGCTATAGGTTGTCAGTGGCCTCAGTGCTTTCGGGCTATGCCCTTGTTTACACTGACAACAAGGTGGTATTGGAGTGTTGTAGGGTCATGGAGAAGACCTTCAATTATCAATTATAGGTTTTGAATTTACCCTGGCTTTTAAAGGAATAGGGCACACCGTTTTCTCTTTACTACTTATATTTCTCTTTCTTTCTTTGACTTTGTCTCTCTTTTTCTCTCTTTGACTCCCTCTTTGTCTCTCTGTCTCTTCCTCTCTCTCTTTCTGCTTCTCTTTTTCTCTCTCTCTTTCCCCTCTCTACTCTCTCTCTCTCTCCCTCTCTGCTGGTCTTTCCCTGCCTCTGCCAGCTGCTTATGCTGCTGTTCTCCCCTCTCTTTCCCCTTCCCCTACGAGAGGGACGGGCAGGAGTGGAGCTACCCTTTCTTCCCCCGAGAAGAAAGGAAAGGGGGGTTCTGAATATTTTTCTTACTACCAGAGGTTTGTATGAGGTTCAACCCCCTCCATGGGGATTTCATATCTCTTTCTGAGGTTCACTGCCCCCATTACGGGTCTTTTTGAGATATTTTTCAGGCTGAGTACACTTGAACGCTACTGATCCTGTGGCCCAAACCCAGAGATGGACTTGGTGCATGAGGATAGTTTTCCACACCCCTATGATTTCATCCCAACCAATCAGCAGCACCATTCCCTAGCCCTCTGCTCACCACATTGTCCATATAAACCCCTAACACCGGAGCCTTTAGGGTGACTGATGTGAGTCATAACTCCAGTTCTCCCATGTGGGCTGGCCTTGGGTCAATTAAACTCTTTCTCTACTTAATGCCGTGGTCTCAGTGAATTGATTTTGTCTGTTCAGCAGGCAGGAAGAATTTGTAGGACGATTACATGTTTATCATAAATTCACCACTGCATGATGCCACATCAAGGAAAATGGGCAGAATAATTACCCATGATCAGAGACTGTTTAACCCATGAACATTTTCACAGAGCCCTCCAGACCTTTGTGCAAATCCTTTAACAGAAACTTCGTAGGATACTACATTGCAACAAAGACAAAGTATGTGGATAAAGGGGCAGGAGAGTTTGTAATATTCTAAAAGTTAATTACAATTATATATATTTCTATCGCCTTAGCTTTAAGATCTTCCTAAAAGGAAAGTGGGAAGCACTGCACTGTAGTTCAGTGGTGTGGTATAATATGAAATACAAACAGTATCTTTGATCTTTATCTCCAGTTCCTGACACACTTGGAATTTCCTGAGTGATAGAAATGTCTTTTGTTATTCACAGGGAGCTCCTTTGATAATGAGGAAGTTTATGCTAATAAGGCGACTTAGGGTAGGGCCCCTAGATAGCCTCAGGATGGGGCCAAATTACCAGAAAGACCAAGTGATTAGAGAGTTGGAAGTTTTGGCATCAACCTCCAGGAAAGGGGGTGGGGCTGGACATTAAGCTCTAAAAACTCCTCAACAAGGGTTGAGCTTCAGATAGCCGAACAAGTGGAAGTTCCTGGAGGGTGGTGCCCAGAGAGGGCGTGGAAGGCCTGCACCTCCCCCAACACCTCACCCCATGATTCTCTTCATCTGGTGTTCCTTTTTATCCTTTTAAAATGTCTTTCATCAATAAACTGGCAAATGTAAGCAGTGTTCTCCCGCATTCTGTGAGCCACTCTTGCAAATTAATTGAACCTGAGGAGGGCTAGAGGGAGCCCTGATTTATAGCTTGTTAGTCATCAGTATAGGTGACAACCTACTGCTTGACATTGGATATGAAGTAGGGGGCAGTCTTGTGGGACTGAGCCCTCAGTCTGTGGGATCTGACACTATCTCTAAGTAGACAGTGCCAGGTTGAGGTAGAACACACCCAGCTGGAGACACTACTGAAGAATTGCTTGGTGTGTGGGGAAAAACCACAACACATTTAGTCATAAAAGTGTTCCATGAGTGTGTGAGAAGGAGAAAAATAGCGTAATTTTCCCTTTTAGAAGTGGTTTCTAGATACTTTTGTTTATAATGCCTGTTCCTTGGTGCTGTAAAGAAATAGCACTTGAACATAAATTTAATTTCCTCAGCAAGGCCATTTTTATACTTTCTGCAGAAAGGGTACACTCGCCAGCAGTTTTGCCACGAGAGTACACCAAACAAAGGAGACAGGGTCACTTATAACCTGATGGTTGACTTTACTGCTGTGTCCAGTTTCCGTTGGCTTGAATGGGACTTTCTGTATTTGTCCTGATTGGCTAGCAACTTAGAACTTTTTAAAAGAGGCAAAGGCAGAGGAGAACAAAGGAAGGAGGCAGTAACCTGTGGAATGCTGAGAAAGGTAAAAACACCTTCAAACAAGAAAGAGGAACAGGCTATAACCTAATGCTTGCTTGGACTAGTATAAGCATGCCAGGGCAAATATTTAGGCTAAATTGTGGGAGCTAAGAACATAAAGTACACTGATTTCTTTATTACAGCTAGCAGATATTTAAGGAATGTTAGCACAGGTCTTTGAATAAATTTTGCTTCTAAGAGAAGTTACTATTTATCCTTAATTAGATGGGGAGGAAAGTCTTTGAAGAGGAACCTCTACTTTACTTTTTACACTTTGTTTTTTACAAATCAGTTATATTTAAAAACAAAAATTGGAGAGACAATTATAATTTGCCAACTTTTAATTTTGTCAGATAAGGAAATTTAAAAAGGATTTACTAGAAACAATTGATATAATTTTATGAAGAGACAGTTTAATACCAAAGTGATAAAGTGGATATAATTCCAGAATAAACAGTGGTCTTTCAACCCGAATAATAGTGGCTAACATTTATTGAACACATAGGCAAGATGCTGATCTAAATTATTTGAATGTACTCTTTTACTCACACAACCTTATGAGATGGATACTGTTATTGTTCCCATTTTACAGACGAGGACATTGAGGTACAAAGAGGTAATATGTTCTAAGTCATACAGTAATGTCAGAATTTGGATTCATTTCTCCAAAGTCCATAGTTTAAAAACTATGTGATAATCCTTAATAAAGCCTTATACATTTAGCTTCCCTAAAATAGTGGTTGGTTATGTTTTAGTTTGTTTGGATTGCCATAACAAACTACCATAGTAGACTGGGTAGCTTATGAACAATAATTTTTTTTTTTTGAGACGGAGTTTTGCTCTTGTCACGCAGGCTGGAGCGCAATGGCGTGATCTTGGCTCACTGTAACCTCTGCCTCCCAGGCTCAAGCAATCCTCCTGCCTCAGCCTCCCGAGTAGCTGGGATTACAGGCACGCACCACCACGCCCTGCTATTTTTTCTATTTTTAGTAGAGATGGGGTTTCACTATGTTGACCTGGCTGGCCTTGAACTTCTGACTTCAGGTGATTCTCCTGCCTTGGCCTCCCAAAGTGCTGGGATTACAGGTGTGATCCACTGTGCCCGGCCCAGAAATTTATTTCTCATAGGTCTGGAGGCTGGAAGTCCAAGATCAAGGTGCCTGTAAATTCAGGCTCTGGGAGGGCCCATTTCCTGGTTCACAGCCTGCTGTCTTCTTGCTGTGTACTCACATAGTGGAAGGGGTGAGGTATCTTTCAGGTCTCTTATGCGAGGGCACTCATTCCATTCTTGAGGGGTCTGACTCCATGATTTAGTCATCTCTCAAAGGCCCCACCTCTTAATACCATTACCATAGGGGTTAGGATTTCAACATATGAATTTAGCAGGGACACAAACATTCAGATCACAGGAGTTACATCATTTATTTTTCTCATTTTGACATCAACAGGTATAAAAACGTGGTCACAGACCTGCACCAGTTTGAAAATCAGGGTCTCTCCTGAAGAACGGGCAAGAGATTGGTAGTGATCTTGGAAGGCCAGAATAGGCCTGGACCTTAGCTATGAGGGGCCTCAGATTAAGAATCTTGATGTTATCTTCAAACATTGTTATCCATACAGACACCTAGAGACACCACCTGATTTAAAAGACAAAATAAGTCATTCACCAAACTTCTGGTATATCATTATCAGACATATCACCCATAGTGCAGTATGACTTGGTTTTTCTTTTTCTTTTTTTTGAGACGGAGTCTGGCTCTGTTGCCCAGGCTGGAGTGCAGCAGCCGGATCTCAGCTCACTGCAAGCCCCGCCCCCCGGGTTCATGCCATTCTCCTGCCTCAGCCTCCCGAGTAGCTGGGAGTACAGGCGCCCGGCACCTCGTCCGGCTAATTTTTTTTTTTTTGTAGTTTAGTAGAGACGGGGTTTCACTGTGTTAGCCAGGATGGTCTCGATCTCCTGACCTCGTGATCCGCCCATCTCGGCCTCCCAAAGTGCTGGGATTACAGGCTTGAGCCACCGCGCCCGGCCGACTTGGTTTTTCAAAGTAAATTTTGTAATTATCTTCTGAGAAATATCATTCTCCTGGCATTGGAACCACACCGTGGGGGAGAGAGTACTTCTTTCCCACTCCTTGTGTTTCCATAGAAGGAATAGATGATCCACTCCCTTCCCCAGCAAAGAAAGACATGCCAGGACACATTTCACCTTCTGCTCTCTCTCTTCTCCTTCAAGGAGATGGGATAACTTATCTGACTGGTGAAGTCACTTAGCTCAGTGCCAGTCTTGCAGAGCCAGTCTATACCCAGAATGCCTACATTTTCTGCTCTTCCCTGCGGTTTGCCTGCTGAAGCATCTCTGCCCATAAGGAGAGGCAAATTCAATTTGGGGAGGGGTGTTAATAAGCCCCTTTGGTTTCATATCTAAAGTCACACTATCCAATGAGTTTTATCTGTTTTAAAGTTAACGATTTGGTATTTATTTTTCTGTCTTCTGTGTTTTATTTCTGATTTGATTACCTATTTTGGAAGGGAATAAAGTAGCTATTATTTAAGCCCTAAACTCCAAAATGATGTGGCATCATACAGTTGTGAGAGGAAGTTTGAAAGGGGCCTTAAGAGGCCATCTGAAACATGTCTAAGCTAAAGACCTTTTCAGAATAATCATCCTTTTTTAATTTTTATTTTTTTAGCACTTACTATGTCACAGGCACTGAACCACAAGCCTTCTGCAGGAATGATCTCATTTAATTCTTACAGCAATCCTATGAGATAAGTAGTATTGCTATTACCATTTTACTAATTAGAAACTTGAAGCTTGGCAAGGTTAAATAATATGTCCAAAGTTGCAGAATGATTCAGTAGCAGAGGCTCATTGAGGGTCAAACAAGATCAATCCAATCCCATTCCTGTGTGAAGAAGACAGACGTTAAACAATTAACCAAATAAATAATTGATGATAGCTGTAATGAGTGCTATGACAGGTGCTGAGCCAAGGCATAACCTCTATTCTGAGGGGTCAAGGAAATCATTCTTCCCTGACAAAATGACATTCAATCATGGACTCCCACAGTGCTTAGGAGCTGGCAAGGCAAAGGCTTGGGTAGGATGCGTGGGATGAAAGTAAGAATGAGGAGTGAACAGTATTCTAGCTGGGAGGGTCCAAAGTGGGAAGGGGCATGGCAGACCATGGAACTGAAAGAAGGCCAGCAGGCAGGCTGCAAAGAGGGTGAGGGAGGAGGCAGCACCAGATGAGACTGGAAAGCCAGGTTGGGGTGTCATGATAGAGGCTTTGTAGCCATGAGAAAATGTTGGGTCAGGCCAGGTATAGTGGCTCACACCTGTAATCTCAGCACTTTGGGAAGCCTAGGCAGGAGGATTGCTTGAGGCCAGGAGTTTGAGACCAGCTTGGACAATATTATGCGACCTCATTTCTACAAAAGATAAAATTAGAAAAAACTTAGCTTGGTGATATATGCCTGTAGTCCCACCTACTTTGGTGGCTGAGTCTCCCACTTGGGTCTGGGAGATCGAGTCAGCAGTGAGCTGTGATTGTGCCTCTGTACTCCACCTGGGTGACAGACCCTATCTCAAAAAATAAGCAAACAAAGCAAAGAATGTTGGGCTGTATCTTAGGAACAAAGCAATGCCATTGAAAAGTTTCATAAAGTCAGTGGCATTTGTGCTTATTTCTCTCTGAATGTCCTCCTGCTATTTTCTGAGCTTTGAATTCCAACTACATTAGAGAGAAATTTTCTATTAAGATGCTAGTCTCTCTTTAACATCGTGTGTGTGTGTGTATGTGTGTGTGTTTATGAACTACTAATCTCCCTCTTAATAAAGGACAGGGTGTATCAAGGCTATTCAATAGTTGTCAGCCTTGGCTGCACCTTCAAATCACCTAAAAAAACTTTTAAACACTGATATGAGGCCATACTGAAGACCAATTAAATCTGAATCTCTAGGCATGGGAGCCACACATCAGTATTTTTTAGACCTAGCATCCTCTGTAATTCAGTTTAACAAATGTTTATTGAACACCTAAATCCAGGCCCTGTATTAGGTGCTGCACAAACATGAATAAGTATGAACAGCTGTCAACTATTCCAAAGTTGTAGCTGCTACAGCTGCTATAAAAGGCAGCGAGGCTGAGGCTGCCCCAGGAATCAGGAGGTAATTAAAAGCATCCTTGAAGTCAGTGAAAATAATAAGGCATGCGATTACAAGTCCGCAGTGTCTCTCCTGGTCTGTTCACTGCATTACCACTTGAAAACCCCAGAAATCAGCAACTCCAAACCAAGAAAGTGGATGCTCATTCTCATGGTATCGTGTATGAGGATTCAGATTAGTCCAGGCAACCCGCTGCCTGCTTGCCTGGGAGAGTTAGTTGGAGAAAGAAGGCAACACATCCAGTTATTCAAATATTTATTGAGCACTTATGTTGTGCTAGGCATTGGGGCTAGAAAGATTATCCACCTTTCCGGAACTTGTCGTTCACAGAAAACAAGGAATCTAATCTGTTTTTTTAGTTTATTGTGTAAGAATGAAAATACTTTCTGAGTGTTTTTCAGAAGGCTGATCTGTGGACAAAAATAGGTAATAAATATTCAAGTGCTTTGGGAAAAAAAGAACTCACGGTGCACCATGAAATTCTGTATCTTGAATCATGAAACCATAAACCTTCAAGGTTGGTATTTATGCTATTGACTTTGAAACATTTTCAGAGACCAGGAATGATTCATTTTTCTCTTGTTTTATGAGCTTTCTAGCATTTTATCAGGCAGAAAAGGGCATTTAACCAATGTTATTTTGATTATGATTACATGACTATTCAAGCTAGAAAGGATACATTTTTTCTCTGAGCAAATTTTAACAACAACAACAACAACAACAACAATAAGACATTCCAGTATGAAACAGAACAAGTGTTGAGACCAGTATAGATATGAAAGCTTTAAAAGAATGTAGAATCATGTCTCATTTTTAAAGCTCTAGATATAGCCTAAGTTTGCAGTGGACTCTGGGAGCTTAAATTCTAGGATTTCAACCAGAATAAGATAGGAAGACATCTTTGTTTAATACATATTCAAGTTTCCATTTAAGTGCCTTAAGTGCTTCTCTTACTTGGCTCCACTTTGAGATAACGTGAGAGAAAATAAAGATATGTTTCATAGCTTAGAGACTCTTAGATGGGGGGTGGAAGGAATCCAGAAGTCCATCCAGTATGACCTAGAGAATTTTGTTGGAGAGCACCTTCCAGGCCTGGGATGGGGTGGTGGTGTGGGGTGGTGGTGTGGGGTATAACTGGGCATGGGGGACTGGCATAGATGCTTTTCCTTTTCTTTTTTTTTTTTTTTTTTTGAGATGGAGTCTTGCTCTGTCACCCAGGCAAGAGTGCAGTGGCACAATCTCGGCTCAGTGCAACCTCTGCCTCCCAGGTTCAAGAGATTCTCCTGCCTCAGCCTCCTGAGTAGCTGGGACTCCAGGTGCCTACCACCACACCCAGCTAATTTTTGTATTTTTGGTAGAGACGGAGTTTCACCATGTTGGCTAGGATGGTCTCAATCTCCTGACCTCATGATCTGCCCGCCTTGGCCTCCCAAAGTGCTGGGATTACAGGCCTGAGCCACTGCGCCCGGCCCATGGATGCTTTTAAGAAACTCTGCTAATGGTTCTGATGCCTGTTCTAGTTCAGAACCACTTATCAAGTCCAATTACTCTGTTTTATAGATTAATAAACTAAGACCCAGAGATATGAAGTGAGCTATTCAAAGTCTCACAGCTAGTTAGTGACAAAACTTAGTATTATGCTTTCGATTATAACACATAGATTTCTATATTTCTGCTTACATTGCTATTGACTCAATTCCACTGGAACAGCCTTTGCTCTGTAAATAATTCAAATGTATTTCTTCTTAGATGTTGTGTAAGAGGGGAGCTTAGCTTTGAATAGACTAGTATGCCTGATCACCAGCAGCAGTTAAAAGGTATGATTATACATGCTTCAAACAATCATTTAATAAAAGATAGGAGTTTAATGGTCTTCAAGGATCTAGAATTAAAAGGAAACTGAAAAATCATTCACTTTGGGGGGTATGTGTGTGAGTCTGTGTTTAATATGTTATATATATTATTTATATAGAAAATTATATATATGTATATAAAATGTTTAATAGAGACTGAGTCTTGCTAAGTCCTCAGGACTGGTCTTGAACAATTCTCCCGCATCAGCTTCCCAAAATGCTGGGATTACAGGTGTGAGCCACTGTGCCCAGTTTTTTTGTTTTTTTTTGTGTGTGAAAAGTACACACTCAAAAAAGGGGAGTGTGGGTGTACTCAAGAGAGAGTCGCCCACTTGGTTTAAAAAACGGAACTCTTTTATAATACAGCCTTTTTTGTTCTACTCTGACTTTAGAAGTGAAATATACTTATGTTAATTAAATAATATCAAAAACCATAGCATTATGTATGAAGACCATATTTAAAATTTTCTCCTTTTTTTTTTCCAAACAGGTTCTTACAGGGTCTTGCTCTGTCACCAGGCTAGAGTGCAGTGGCATGATCACTTCTCACTGCAGCGTTGACCTGCCAGGCTCAAGCTATTCTCCCACCTTAGCCTCTGGAGTAGCTGGGACTACAGGTGCATGCCACCATGCCTGGCTATTTTTTTGTTTTTAAATTTTTGTAGAGACAGGATCTCACTTTTTTGCCCAGGCTGGTCTCAAACTCTTGGGCTCAAGTAACCCTCCAACCTTGCCTCCCAAAATGTTGGGATTACAGATGTGAGCCACCATGCCTGGCCTAAATTTTTCTTTATAATATAGTAATGTGGTATAGGTACTTTCTTCCCACCTGCTGCTAAAAGTTTTGAGATACTTTACCCTCCATCTCAATTTTAAGTATGATCAGAAGTATATATCTAATTGAACTAAATACACATTAAGTAGAAAGTTATGTCACCGTTTGAATTTCACTCATATTCTGACTTATATCCATTTTGAAATACTCAAGAGATTAGTATGCACAACACTATTTGTTTTAGTGTTAAATAAGAATAGTTCCAGTGAAACTGCAATTATGTTTGTTTCAACAGCTCTGGTTTATAAGGTGACTAATGTGTTTTTGAGCACCTCTTCTCTGCTCTTTCTAAAATTGCAATTGCCCAGCTGGCTTAGCACATGGGTAGGCTGAAAGAGCAGTGTGGGTGGGAGGAGTGTGTGTGTGTGTGTGTGTGTGTGTGTGTGTGTATGATGGAAGCAGAGACGAGGTTAGAGCAGGGAGTTCCATTGAACTACTGTGAGTAAACAGTTATGCTACTATGACTTCCAGGTTCCCATTCAGTGAATAACCCTTTACTTTATTCTGTTCTATGCAGCTTTCTCCTTATTTCTTAGAGAGACAATGTTATACCCCTGATGTTAGCTTAAATCATTCGTAGTACCACAAAAAGCATTAAACATCAAGTAACAAAGGGCCGAATTTCCAGATGCTCAAAACCTTGAGAAAAATAAAATCCATACCATGAAGCTGTCCGTGATTCCTTCCTCAAAGTATGACCCTTCCTGGACCTTGTAGAACTTTGCCTGCGCCCTTGTAAGGCCACATGCCATCTTCTGCTTTGTACCCCTAACTCCACAATACAATATAATTATGTTGCAGCCAGTATATATTTCCTGTAGTCCCTAATCTGATTCCTTGTGCATAGTAGGCACTCATAAAGGAGTGTCAGAAGACTGCATTTTTAAGATTAACTTGGGGAGACCCCCTCTTAAGTGGCATAAAACATTTATGAAAGGCTTAAATGTACCAGTTTCATTAAAGAGCTATTCTCACATTACATAGCCATCAAATAGATGATTCAAGAGGAAAAAGGTTTCTTTCAATTGGTATGTCATGTAATGGGACTTTGAAAGGAGATATACTTAATGATCTAGAAAGGACTTAAGAGAAGCTCCCTACCTCTTTAGGAAAGTTAAAAATAGGAAAGGTAAAGACCACAATGAAAACGTTTATGGAGGTTCTCTTCACCTCTCTCTCTGATATATTAAATAATGTTCCAACTTGACAACCTCTCAGAGATAAAATAACCTGCCTCCAACTATCAACTCCCTGAGGTTCTCTACCTCCCTGGTTCTAAAAGTAAGGTTCTGAACCAACAACCAACAGTTCATTCCCTGTAGGAATTTGTGAGGAATACAAGATTTCTGGCCCCATCCTGCACTTACTGAATCAGGAATTCTGGGGTAGAGTCCAGCCATCTGATTATGACAAGCCTTCCATGTGATTCTGCTGCAAGCTAAAGTTTGAAAACCACTGCTTCACCCTGACCCTTCTAGACTACAGTGCACTAGTAGCTCTGGTCACCTGGGAAATGCGCCCTTGGGCCTTAAGTTATTGTACAGAGGAGAAAATAAATGTTTGTGAAGACGGAATGAAGCCTACCTTCCTTTTTGTCCTGTTAAAATAAAAATACCCTGTCTCTCCACTAAAATAACACCTTAATTATCTATTCTAATCTTAATAGGGATTTGCCAATTCAGCTGAGAGCTAGAATAGTGCTTAGTTGGACACTGACTTGATCTGGGATGCACTGGACTGAGCCAGCCTAAATTGACGTTTGTCTTCTGTCAGGGAGGAAGGAAGAAGGTTTATATATGATTGATTATTTTACTACACTCCTGCTTCTGGGCCAGGAAATAAGATAATCAATCATATAAACTGTTTTTAGAAGTATGTTTAATTTGCATAAGAGAAAATATCAGACTTGCAACAGGCCTTAGAGACCTCTGATGATTTTTCTGCTCTCCTCATTTTACTGAGTTCTCACAGCTAGTTGGTGATATAGTCAGGACCACACACAAAGTTGTTATCATTCATAAAGGAGTGCTTGTTCCAGGGATTCTAACGTTCTAATGCACAGCCTACAGTACCAGGAGTACCTTATATCACTCAACATTTGTTTACATTTCAACATTTTCCTTAACGCTAAATGGATGGCAAGTCTAAATTTAAGGTAGACCGAAGATGGAAAGATAACATCTTGCCCTCAAGGAATTCAGTCTGATGCTTCACAGACATCTTAATATCTGTTTAAGTTCTAGTTGAAGAACTAATTATACTCATTCATTATTTTGTCAAATAATCCCAGAAAAGTGGCTAAAAATCTGTTGGATCGAAACCGTCTTTGCAAACCGAGACAATGAAAGAGATCTAACTTAATCGGCTTCATCTTGTTTCTAACCTCCAAACTGTCCTTGTTCATTCTTGGGTGTAGGCTGAACTAACTTTGGGAGAAACTTAGTTTATGGTTTTTAGTTTAAAACAAAGATGATAACAGCCTTTTCCCAAAGCAGACCTTCCTGCCCAGGGACTAGATTGACTTTGTAGGACTAACTTTAGCCTCATCTGATCTTGTGGTCCCCATTCAGGAACTGACTCAGCACAAGACAGCTTCGACTCCCTATGATTTCATCCCTGACCATTAGCACTCTTGGCTCACTGGTTTCCCCCAGCCCACTAAGTTGTCCTTAAAAACTCTGCTCCCCGAATGCTCAGGGAGACTGATTTGAGTAATAATCAAACTCCAGTCTCCCGCACAGCTGGCTCTGCATTAATTACTCTTTCTCTATTGCAATTCCCCTGTCTTGATAAATCAGCTCTGTCTAGGCAGTGGGCAAGGTGAACCCATTGGGTGGTTACAGTATTAGTTATAATTATTTTGGTTGCAAGAAATAGAAACCTACCTGAGCCAGCTTAAGCAAGAAGGGGTCATTGATTACAGTGGGATCAAACAAAGAGATGAACAAGCGGGCCTCAAGAGGGTAGGAACTGGGATGTAGAGCACTGTAATGAGCCTGGGAAGTCCTCTTTCTGGGTCTCCTCCTGCTCTGCCTCTGCCTACTCATCAATCTCATTCTTTCAAGGAACAGCATGGTATTTTTCTGTCTCACAGAATACATGGAAGTAAAAAAAAAAAAAAGCCACAGACAGTCATGCGTATTTATTTATTTATTTATTTTTGAGACGGAGTCTTGCTCTATTGCCCAGGCTGGAATGCAGTGATGCAATCTTGGCTCACCGCAACCTCTGCTTCCTTGGTTCAAATGATTCTCATGCCTCAGCCTCCCAAGTAGCTGGGATTACAGACATACACCACCACACCCAGCTAATTTTTGTATTTTTAGTAGAGGTGTGGTCTAGCCATGTTGGCCAGGCTGGTCTTGAACTCCTGCCCTCAAGTGATCCACCTGCTTCACACTCCCAAGGTTCCTTGGATTACAGGCATGAGTAACTGTGGCTGGCCGGTCATGAGTTTTATATGTTGAGTATAGAAATGACCACTGAAACACTCAATAGTCTTCTTCTCCTTCTTTTTTTTTAGAGACAGGGTCTAATTATGTTATGTTGCCCAAGCTGGTCTCAAACTCCTGGGTTCAAACAATCCTCCTGTCTCAGCCTCCTAAGTAGCTGGGACTACAGGCATGAGCCAGCATGCCCAGCTTTCTTTTTTCATTTTTAAGTAATTTTTAAAAGCTAAGTTTAAACTAAAAAGAAAAAAGAGCTTTATTGAGATACAATTCACAAATTCACAGACCATAAAGTTAACTTTTAAAGTATACAATGGAGTGCTTTTTGGTAAAATTGATCCTTATTATTCATGGATTCTGAATTTGTGAATCCACCTATGAGCTAACATTTATTTATAACCCCCAAATCAAGATGTATCACACTTTCCTAGTCATTTGAAGATGTGTGCAGAGTGGCAAAAATTTCGAGTCACTGGATATGCATATTCCAAGCTGAGCTTGAGCAAGACAATGCTCTGCCTTCTGGTTTCAACTCATGCTATAGACAAGGGTCCTTTTCATGGTCCATTTAGTTCCCAGTTTTTCACATTTTTTGTGCTTTTTGTTGATGATTTCACTGTTTACAATGGTCCCCAACCATAGTGTTGAAGTGCTGGCTAGTATTTCCAAGAGCGAAAAAGTTATGTGCCTTGTGGAGAAAACACATGTTAGATAAGTTTTATTCAGGGCCAGGCACAGTGGCTCATGCCTGTAATCCCAGCACTTTGGGAGGCTGAGGCGAGTGGATCACTTGAGGTGAGGAGTCTAGACCAGCCTGGCCAACATGGTGAAACCAGTCACTACTGAAAATACAAAAACTTAGCCGGGCATGATGGTGCGTGCCTGTAGTCCCAGCTACTCAGCAGGCTGAGGCCGCAGAATCGCTTGAACTTGGGAGGCAGAGGTTGCAGTGGGCCAAGATTGCATCTCTGCACTCCAGCCTGGATGAAGAGTGAGACTCCGTCTCAAGAAATAAAAAACAATACATAAAATAAAATAAAATAAAATTTTCATTCAGGCATGAGTTATGGTGCTGTTGGCTGTGAGTTCAGTGTTGATGAATCAACAAAGCAGTACATCCAGAAAAAGGAAGAGGAAATTTGCCAATCTGTACATGAGGTTGCCCCAGAAAATGCTAAAATAACATCTATGTAATATGATGAAGCTATAGAAAAGATGGGAGAGGGGCAAAATTTGTGGATCTATGAGATGATAACCTATTAGAAAAGAAAGACGTAGCAGACAGTATTGTTGTTAGGCTGAAAGCCAAAGAAATTTACATTCATATTACCCAGGGTCAGGAAAATATTAAACCTTTCTTGGCTAGTGTTTTAGTATTAAAAACCCACATATAATTAATTATAAGAAACATATATAAAGTATCTTTAAATAGAAACATACATAGAACAAGGTTCTATATTGATTGGTTGATGAACATGTGACCAGGAGCTTTTGGGAGCCCAGTGCTATATTTCCCTTAGGAACAATGACCCAGTATTCACTAACTTAATATTTGTGTCAACACTGAACATAGCTATACTATAGAAAATAACTACCATGAATAATGGTATTCACAAAATTATGTCTCAGTCACTAAGCCCAGAATATTTTCATTATCCCAAAGGAAATTCTTTACCTCTTAACAGTCACTTTCCATATTTCTCCTACCCCAAATCTTTGCAGCCACAAATCTATTTTCTGTCTCTATTAGTTTGCCTACTGTGGACATTTCACATACATAGAATCCTACAATATGTGGCCATTTGTATCTTCATTCTTTCACTTAGCATAATATTTTCAAAGTTCATTCATGTAGCATACATCAGTAGTACTTCATTTCTTTTTTTGGCTGAATAATATTCAATTGTATGAATATAGCATGTTTTGCTTATCATTTCGTCCACTGATGGATATTTGAGTACTTTTCACTACTACAAATACTACAGCTATGACTATTTCTGTACACATACACATGTCCACATAAAAACTGCACAAGTTTTTATGTGGGCATGTTTTTATTTCTCTAGAGTGTAGAATTGCTGGACCATGTGATAACTCTGTTTAACTTTTTGAGGAACAGCCAAACCGTTTTCCAAAGTGGCTATATCATTTTTCAATCCCACCAGCAATGTAGGAGAGTTCCAATTTCTCCCCATCCTTACCAACACTTGTTATTGTTTTCTTTTTTATTGTAGTATCCTAGCGGATGTGAAATGGTATCTCTTTGTGGTTTTGACTTGTATTTCCCTAATGACTAATGATGTTGAGTGTTTTCTTAATGTGCTTATTGGCCATTTGAATATCTTCATTGGAGAAATATCTATACAAATCCTTTTCCCATTTAAAAAATTGGGACATGTCTTTTTATTGTTGAGTGTAAGAATTCTTTATATACTTTGAATACAAGTCTCATCAGATACATGATTTGTGAATATTTTCTTTCATTCTGGTGTTTGCGTTTTTATCTTTTGATGGCTAAATAGATTTTTGATCCAGATGCCAAATTCTCACTGGTTTGGCTTGCACAGGTGTCCACACTTCAGATGACGAGGCAACGTTGGCAATTTCTTCCTGCAGGAGAAAGGGCAATTCTCAGACATGGGGCTGGGCAGGGCAGACAATCAAATAGGGGTTTACTACATTACATAATTATGTCATTTCCTTTCATTATAGGGAGGGATACACAACTACCCTAGACATTATAGATCATTAATGCTCAGAGGGCCAAAGATATATTACTTACTGATATTGACTTTTTAAATGACAACATACTTCTTGAATTTAAAAAATGATTTTAGGCCAGGTGCAGTAGCTCATGCCTGTAATCCTAGCACTTTGGGAGGCCAAGGTGGGTGTATCACCTGACATCAGGAGTTCAAGACCAGCCTGGCCAACATGGCAAAACCCCGTCTCTACTAAAAATACAAAAATTAGCTGGGCATGGTGGTGCATGCCTGTAATCCCAGCTATTCGGGAGGCTGAGGAAGAAGAATCACTTGGACCCAGGAGGTGGAGGTTGCAGTGAGCCAAGATCGTGCTGCTGCACTCCAGCCTGTGTGACGAGAGTGAGATTCTATCCACAAAAAAAAAAAAAAAAGTTTACATGCCTGATTTATGGCCAGGTATGGTGATTTATGCCTACAATCTGAGTACTTTGGGAGGCTGAGGCAGGAGGATTGCTTGAGCCCAGGAGTTCAAGACCAGCCTGAGCAACATAGCAAGAACTCATCTCTACCAAAAAAAAAATTATCCCGTCATGGTGGCATGAACCTATAGCCCCAGCAACTCAAGAGGCTAAGACAGGAGGATTGCTTGAGCCCAAGGGGTCAAGGCTACAGTGAGCCCACAACTGCACTCCAGACTAGGTGACAGAGGAGAATCTGTCTCTTAAAAGATGGTAACAACAACAACAACAGAAGGCCAGTCATGGTGGATCAAGGAGGCTGAGGCAGGAGAATCACTTGAACCCGGGAGGTGGAGGTTGTGATGAGCCAAGATCGTGCCATTGCACTCCAGCCTGGGCAACAAGAGCAAAACTCTGTCAAAAAAAAAAAAAAAAAAAAAAGGCTGATTTCTCATGAAAATATGTAAACCCAGAAAAGATATATGTTGATATTTGAAAATCATCCATTTCTTTATTTTTAATAGAGAAAAAATGAATGGCATTTATAAAAAGCTATTACTTTTTAAAAATTACTTTCTTTTCTTTTCTTTTTTTTTTTTTTTGAGACAGAGTCTTCACTCTGTCAACCAGGCTGGAGTGCAGTGGTGGAATCTCGGCTCACTGCAACCTCTGCCTCATGGGTTAAAGCAATTCTTGTGCCTCAGCCTCCCAAGTAGCGGGGATTATGGGCATGCACCACCATGTCCGGCTAATTTTTGTATTTTTTGTAAAGATGGGGTTTCACCATGTTGGCTAGAATGGTCTTGAACTCCTGGCCTCAAGTTATCCACTTGTCTCAGCCTCCTAAAGTTGGGGAGTAAGCCATGGCACCTGGTGCAAAATTACTTTTATGAAAAGCCATTATAGACTCAAATAATAGTCTCTTTTTTCAAAGTTTCAGAGGTTTCTCAAATAATGCTCCTAAAATGTAGCATTGTCTAGGTACTATGTACATTTATAGTAAAAAAAAAAAAAAAAGAAGAAATTTCAAATTTGTTTCATCTAAGTATGTACTTCTGAAGGGTACCTGAATATACCACACCAAAATATGCCTCTTTGACATATGGATTATTCTGAGCTAAAGGCAATTAAGAACCAGTTGCTGCAGGAAAAGTTTTTTACCTCCACAAACTGCTTAAAAATAGAGTATAAATGTCTGCTTTTGTAAAGGAAATTTTCATTTATAAAGAAAGGTTCCATTTGTAAAGGTGTCTTCTTACCAGCAAGAGAGCTACTTCAAGAAACAATTCTTATCATCTGAGAGACTTTTACCTGCGTAAGACAATCTTTACTTTTTATTTTATTTTATTGAGAAGGAGTTTTGCATGTTGCCCAGGCTGGAGTGCAGTGGCACAATCTCGGCTCACTGCAATCTCCACCTTCGGGGTTCAGTGATTCTCCTGCCTCAGCCTTCCGAGTAAGTGGGATTACGGGTACCTGGCACCAAGCCTGGCTAATTTTTTGTAGTTTTAGTAGAGATTGGGTTTCACTGTGTTGGCCAGGCTGGTCTTGAACTCCTAATGTCATGATCCGACCACCTCGGCCTCCCAAAGTGCTGGAATTACAGGTGTGAGCCACTGCGCCAGGCCGAGTCTAATTTTTTAGTGACATTTCTGTGTGTAGGTGTTAGCGGTGGCAAGTATCCAAGTTAATGGCAATGTATCTGTACGGGTCTGTGGCAGCCTCAATTCTTGCCTCCTTAGAAGAAAGAATTCGACTGAGGAGCATAAGTCAGAAAAAGAGACTGAAGCAAATTTCAGAGTAAGAGTGGAAGTTTATTAAAAGCTTTGGAGCAGGAATGAAAGAAAGGGAAGTACACTTGGAAGACACCCAACCGAACATCTGGGAGTTCAAGTGCCCCGTTTAACCTTGAACCTAGGATTTTATATGCTGGCCTTCTTCCGGTGTCCTGCAGCTTTTTCCCTTGGTTCTTCCCTTATGGTGAGCCACTTGTATGTGTGGTGCTCTGCTTGCGTTTGTGAGATGAGCATGCACAGGGTGTTTACTGGAGTTATATGCATGCTTACATGAGGCTTTCTTCCATTTTCCAGCAGAATGCCTCCAGTAGGTCATACTCTGCCCTTTTGCCTCTTAATGTGCATGCGCTAGCCTACTTGCTCAATTCCTGAGATCCTATTGGAAGCTGCCAATTACCAACTTTTTTTTCTTTTTTTAAAATTTTTTGAGACAGAATCTCACTCTGTCACCCAGGCTGGAGTGCAGGGGTGCGATCTCGGCTCACTGCAACCTCTACCTCCCAGATTCAAGTCATTCTCCTGCCTCAGCCTCCCAAGTAGCTGGAATCCCCAAGTAGGTGGAATCCCCAAGTAGGTGGAATCATGTGCCACCACCCTTGGCTATTTTTTATATTTTTAGTGAAGATAGGGTTTTGCCATGTTGACCAGGCTGGTCTCGAACTCCTGATCTCAGGTGATCCACCTGCCTCGGCCTCCCAAAGTGTTGGTATTACAGGCATGAGCCACCGTGCCAGGCCTACGATGACCAGTTTCAGGTGTTTTTATCTATGGGGAAACTGCCTCTCCCTGGCACTGGCTGCAATCAGCTGTCATTTTAGAGAGGTACTGTGACAACTGCTGGATCATCACCCAATGGTTGCCTGACATTCCTGGTAGGTGAAGGGAGCCCCCGCCTGCCCCACTCATGCCTGTCTAGCTACTTACTATAACATGGGTACATAATTACAACTTTGTTTATCTCTGTCGTTCATCAGTTTAATTCATGGGCCCCAGTCATTAAACCAAAGAGGGTAGAGGGAAAAAGATACTGCGTGTCCTACACTTTAAAGTTAACAACTTTGAACAGATTTCAGAAGAGACCTATATTGTACCTTATATCCTTTGTTATGGTTTGAATATGTCCCTCAAAGTTTATGTGTTGGAAATTGAATCCCCAATGCAACGGTGTTGGAAGGTGAAGCCTAATAAGGGGTGATTAGGTCATGAGGGCTTTGCCCTCATGAATGGATTAATGTCGTTATTGTGGGTTAGTTGTTGAGAGAGTAGTTTTGTTATAAAAGTAAGTTTGGGCCCGGCATGGTGGTTCATGCCTGTAATCCTGGCACTTTGGGAAGCTGAGGTGGGTGGATCACCTGAGGTCAGGAGTTCAAGACCAGCCTGGCCAACATGGGGAAACCCCATCTCTACTAAAAATATAAAAATCAGCCAGGTGTGGTGGCATACACCTGTAGTCCCAGCTACTTGGGAGGCTGAGGCAGGAGAATCACTTGAACCCAGGAGGCAGAGGTTGCAGTGATCTGAGATCACACCATTGCACTCCAGCCTGGGTGACAGAGCGAGACTCTGTCTCAAATGAAAATAAAAATAAATAAATAAATAAAAGTAAGTTTGGCCCCCTCTTGTTCTTTCACTCTTACTCTCTCTTGTTCATCTTTTTTTTTCTGCCACAGGATGATGTGTGATGTGGTGTGAAGGCCTTTGCCAGATGCTGGCATCATGCTCTTAGATTTTCCAGTCTCCAGAATCATAAACCAAATAAATTTCCATTCATTATAAATTACCCAATCTGTGGTATTGGGTAATAGCAACACAAAATGGACTAATACATCCTATTAGGCTCAGCTAAGGAAAGATTCAGCTTAATTTTATCCCTTGTCAATACGAATATTTGCTTTAATTTTATTAATATTATGAGCTGAGTTATAGTTCTTCAAAATTCATATGTTGAAGTCCCAACCCCCAGTACCTCAAAATGTGACTGCATTTTGAGGCTGAGTTTTAAAGAGATAATTAAGTTAAATGAGGTCTTTAGGGTAAGCCCTGATCCAATATGTCTGGTGTCCTTATAAAAAGAGGAAATTTGGATGCAGACAAATGCAGAGGGAACACATGTGAAGACAGACACAGAGGATGGCTATCTAAAAGCCAAGGGTAGAGAACTCAGAAGAAACCAAACCTGCTGACACTTTGATCTTGGACTTCTAGCCTCCAGAACTGTGTGAAAATAAATTTCTGTTGTTTAAACCACCAGTTGGTGGTACTTTGTGATGGCAGCCCTAGCAAACTAATGATTAGTGTTGCTAAAGAGGTGATGTTTATAGGTACCACTTTTCTCCATGTATCTGAAGAAGGGTATTACTAAGGATTTGGACTCTGTTCTTGTTTACATGCCAATATACTACTAATTGAAGTATTCATTAAGGCAGACCCAGAGGAGCTGCTACCTGGACATTCTGATAAAAGAATTGCTATATATGATTATAAGTAGCAAAACTCATTTAATTTATCATGCAAAAGTAACTATTTACCAATTCACACTGACTTCTAAATTAAAATGATTTAAGGAGGGTTTACTTTTTTTAATTTAACAACTCAACGAATTTTATTTTTACATTCAAAAAGTTTTCTTCAGGTTGGGTGCTATAGCTCACGCCTGTAATTCCAGCACTTTGGGAGGAGGCTGAGGTGGGTGGATCACAAGGTCAAGAGATGGAGACCATCCTGGCCAACATGGGGAAACCCCGTCTCTACTGAAAATCAAAAAAATTAGCTGGGTGTGGTGACGCGTGCCTGTAGTTTCAGCTACTTGGGAGACTGAGGAAGGGGAATCGCTTGAACCTGGGAGGTGGAGGTTGCAGTGAGCTGAAATTGTGCCTCTGCACTCCAGTCTGGCAACACAGCAAGGCTCCGTCCAAAAAAAAAAAAAAAAGAAAAGAAAAGTTTTCTTCTTATTCCTTTTTCTCTAGATAATCTTCCTTGAGAACGAAAACTCACATGCTTCTGACTATTGGCCAGGGTACTTTTCTAAGTGCTTTACTTGCTCAACGGATATTTTTTAAATGTCAGGTAGTCTTCTAAGTGTTTTGGATGCATCAGTGAAAAAGAAAAAGAATTTTTTTTTTGCTTTTGGGGAGTGAGCAGATTGACAGTAAACCGTAACCACAATAAATGAGTAAGTAACATATAATATGTTAGAAGGTGAAAAATGTGATGGAAAAAATAGAGTAGGTTAAAGGATATTAGGAGTTGAGTTCACACCCAAGAGATTGCATTAATCTATTCATGAGGGATCTGCCTCCATGCCCAAGATTGCACCACTGCACTCAGCCTGGGCAAACACCAACCCACTAGGCCCCACCTCCGAACACTGGCAATAAAACTTCAACATGAGTTTTGGTGGGGACAACCCATCTTCAAACCATAGCACCATCTTCAGACACGTGATGCTCAATCATGGCAACCCAAAGGGTAATGAAGATGTGGATTGATTACGTCCCAGATGTTAAGCATCACATCCTTCAGGTCAGGCTTAAAAATGAGCACAAGAGAGAACACAGAACTGAAGCCATCTATAGAAAACAGCATGTCTTCTACATTAACATGACTTAATTGTTTTAATCAACATAGCTTTATTATTTCAGGACACTCTGAGAAACATAAAAATTGCAAGTAACTGTATTTCCCATTTCAAGACCTTTCTTAAAATTTTATTTAAGTAACCATCCAAGTGTTTAATATATAGCATCATGATAATTTGCTCTCCAAGAGTTTCTAAAACCCTTGCTTTAAAACCCCTACCTTGCTACCTACACAAATTATTATTATAACATGATTCTTACCCAGTATTAATCAAACCACCCCCTATTGGAAGACCTGTCTTAAACTCAATCTGTAAGCCCCATAAATGTCCTGACTTTGCATTTCTGCTCCAAGATACTACTGAGAATTTATCTCACTACTAAGGTAGTGCTCTCTAATAGTGCAGTAATTAATAAACTCAGCTTTGCCTTATCAATAGATTAGCTTGGTGGTATTCTGAGGGAGCACATATTCAACAATATTTGGCATAGGCACCTGCCAGTCGGAAGACATGCTGGCTGTGTCACGGGAGCAAGTCCTGGAAACCCTGCCGTGCCTAGAAATACCCTTTAGTTATTGGATTGTGGGAGAGGTAAGGGAGGCTCCAAGGGTGGAGGAGAGTTGGGGTGGCTGGGTCTGGTGGATGGAGTACTGTTTTGGGCAGCATCTGTGTACCAACTGGCTTAGAAGTATTTCAGTGCTTTGACAACTGGCTAAAACATTATCCTGGCTATAGTTGGTGGGTAGTCAAATATTGATCCTTGGTGAAATGATCAAAAGATCAGATGGAAAAAAGTATGACTCATGTATGCCAGCATGTATAGATACCTATTCTAGGGAATAGGTGTATTTGTCTATTGAATGCCTTGCCAAACTCTAAACCCACGAAACTTAAAAATAACCCTGGGAAGTAGGACATCAAATTGGTTAAGATTAAGTTTTGCCACTTGGTTGAATAGAAATTCCATGTAGATATTATATCTAGCTCTAGAGAAATAAAGTGACATTCTTAAAAATACATTTCAGTTTTTCGGACTGAAATTTAGAAGTGCTATGTATACATTTTTTCTTTTTATAAGTGAGATCAGTACTTTTTCCCACTTAATTAATAGGTCTATAATATAACTTTTCAGTGACCTACCTCATTTTTCAATACGGTTGCACAGTATTTTGCAGAGTGTTTTATGGTATGAATGTATTATGTTTTATATAACTACTTCTATGATGGACATTTACATTGTTGTAGTCATGTTGCCATGGGAAACATTGCTGTAAAAAACATCCTTTTATATACATCTGAGGAAAAATTCCTACGAGTAGAATTTCTGAATCAGATATTGCCTAATTACCTATCGAAAAGGTTGTATCAATTTGCATTTCACACTAACAGTGTATGAAAGTTGTATTTTCTGTTATTATTACCAACACTAAATGCAATAGTTAACGTTAGGTGTCAACTTGATTGGACTGAAGGATGTCTAGGTAGCTGGTAAAGTATTGTTTCTGGGTGTGACTGTGACTATGTTGCCAGAGGAGACTGACATTTGAGCTAGTGGACTGGAAAAGGAAGACCCACCTTCAATGTGGGTGGACACCATCCAATTGGATGCTAGCGAGGCTGGAACAAAGCAAGTGCGAGAAGGTGGGCTAAGCTGGCTTGCTGAGCGTTCTGATTTTCGTCTTTATCCCATGTTGAATGCTTCCATTCGTTCCTCCTGCTCTTGGACATCAGACTCCAGATTCTTTGGCCTTTGGACTCTTGGACTTACACCAGTGGTTTCCCTGGTGCTCTCGAGCCCTCCACAACAGACCGAAGGCTGCACTGTTGGTTTTCCTGCTTTTGAGGCTTTTGGACTCAGACTGAATCACTACTGGCTTCTTTCTTTCTCAGCTTGCAGATGGCCTATCATGGGACTTCGCCTTGTGATTGTGTGTGTCAATTCTCCTTAATAAACGCCCAATCTCCTAGGCAGAAAACAATGTTTTTTTAGATGTTTATTTATGTAAGTAGAAATGAGGTTGAACATATTTTTGTATCTTTAGTGGCCATTTGTGTGTGTGTATGCATGTGTATGTGTGTATACTCCCTGTTCATATTCTTTGCCTGCTTTGAAAAAATTTGTTGTTGATTTTGGTGAGATGAGGGCTCTTTTTCTATTGAAGAAATTATCCTTTAATCTGTTGTGTGTTTACAATGTTTTCTCACTTTTTTTTTTTACTTAGTTTATGGTAGTTTTGTTATATGGAAGTTTAATATTTATATGTAGTCAAATTGCTAAACTTTTTCCCTTCATTTTTCTAGATTCAATATCCTACTAGTGTAAGACTGGAGGGAATTTTCCTTCCTCTGTTTTGAACGTTTGATAATTTAAGTCTATAAGATAAACTGACAATAGATAGATTAATAGGAGAAAAGGCATACAAATTTATTATGTGTACGTTATGTACAGAAGCCACACAAAATACTAGACTGGAAGAAGGGCCAGATGACTGAGGTTTTTATACCATAGAGAAAGGGGTAGGGGCTTGGAGTTCCTGGGGATGGGTGAGTAGCAGCAGATTATAGGTGGTGAGGGAAGGAAACACATGGTAAGCAAAGGCTGTCTTGTTACACGGATTAAATCTCTTAGATAACAGCTGTCAAAAGATGAGGTGACAGCTTATGGTAATCTCTATTTGGGGAAGGTGTCAGATCTTTATTGTTTTTAGGTAGATAAAGGGGCCTCAAAGGAAAACCTCTGCTTGCATCTCTGTTTATCTTACTAAGGTAGATAGATGTAAATTTCCTTTATAAGAGGACAGCTATTCCTGTCTGCCTTTCTTTGAATAACCAACTGGATAAGTGCCAAAGAAGTATTTTCTGGAGTGGCATATTCTGGCCTCCACACTATAAAGTCTTTTTCATCCAAGAATATTATTGTTAAAAAACCTCAATCATGCTCCTATTACTTTCATGATTCCTTTTTAAGGTTTGAATCTTTGATATATTTGAAAGTCATTTTAATGTAAGATGTGTGGTATGATCCAGTTTTATTTTTCATAAGATTCTTCTTACTTTCTACTTGTTCAATACTGAGTATGTTGGGATTGGTTGCGAACTTGTTTGGAGTCCTTAAATGACATTTTCCCAAGTCTATGTTTATGAGAGTGCTTAAATTTCACATTAGCAGTAGAATTAGCATTCCATTTTGCATATTGTTTCCTGCATATGCTGGCTGACTGCAATGAGAAAAAAAACTGTATTGAAAGTAGAACAGACCATACAGACTATAGCTGCTTTCACATAGTAGGGGAGTGGCATGATTCGTGACGGGCAAGATGAGTCTTTGTTTTAAAAAATATCTTGGAAGACTTTTTGAATGGGAAAGGTGAAGCTCCTCTCTCTCCATCCACCTCACCCCACGGCAGAGTTAGGAAGCCATGGGTGAATGGGTTTGCATATGAAAAGTAAACAGAAATTGAGGGTCGGAGGCTGGCAGCTCAGAAAAACAGGGGACGGAAAAAGACCTTGAGAGAGAAGTGAAGAAGGCACACCAGAGCCCTAGGGAGAATAAGGAGTGGCTTTTTAGATCAGTGATTTTTAATATTCCATTTTAAGTTGTTGCTTTATGCTATTCATTATGCTATAATCTCATTCTGTTACCCTGCATCTCCTATTGTACACACCCACTTGTATTTGTGGTGTGCTATGGAGAATGAAGAAAGTGAGACCAGTATTTCCCACCAGGGCAGAGAGAGGTGGCAGCAGCTAGCAGGATACAGGGGACTACTGGGAAGTGGGCTGCAGAGTGGACGCACCAGAGCAGCTTACCCACTCCTCGTTTCCCCGACCTCAAATGCACACAGAGAATGTAAACTCCATGAGGGAAGGACTTTTTTTTTTTTTTTTTTAAACCTGCTTTTCATGTTCTATTTCTAGTGCTTAGAATAAAAGCTTGACACATTGAGTAACAGTAGTTACTCAGTAAAAAGTTGTTGGAATGAATGAACAAAAATCCTAGCAGAGGTTCTGAACCATCTACAGTGCTTGGAATGGGGGTTTGAGCTGGAGCATTTGGATGTTAAAGCAAAAGGTGAGCCCAGAAAGCTGGAGACTTGAGAATCTAGCGTTCATTTATCAGCCCTGAATCTTGGCTGTTTCAGCTCTAGTCTCTTATGTGAGATGCCTGTTGTGTCTATCTGAATTTATTCTCTATGGATAAGCAATTTGTGATACTGCAGTGAATGGAGAGCTCCTTAAAATCCCTAATTGCTTCCTAAATGGAATCTCAGCTGCAAATGGATCTTTCAGTGCATATTACCATGACATTTCCTATGTAAGTCTGTGACCACCCAACGGGTTCATTTTGCCTGCTGCCCAGATAGAGCTGATTTATCAAGACAGAGAAATTGTAAAGAGAAAGAGTTTAATTTACACAGAGCTGGCTGAATGGGAGACTAGGGTTTTATTATTACTCAAATCAGCCTCTCCTGAAATTTCAGAGTGTAGGGTTTTTCAAGGATAGTTTAGTGGGCCAGGGAAGGGGTGCCACTGATTAGTTGGGGATACAATCACAGGGGTGCGAAAAACAGCCCTCTTCTGGGTGGGGGCCAGAGGATGGTTTGGTGGGTCTGGGTGGAGCCATCATCCTCAGAAACAGAAAAATCTGAAAAGACAGCTCAAAAGGGCAATCTTAGGTTCTATGACAGTAATGTTATCTGTAGGAGGAATTAGGAAGTTGCAAATCTTGTGACATATATAATAATGGCTGATAATCGTTTATGTCTACACCTCAGCAGAATTCAGGCTCCTCTCATCCTCCTAACTTGGTGGTCTGTCACTAGCTTTACAAAGGCAGTTTAGATTTGGGGGAGGGCTATTATCATTTAAACTATAAATATCTCTCAGAGTTAGCTTGGCCCAAGCCCAGGAATGATTAAGGGCAGTTTGGGGGTTAAAGACAACACAGGGGTTGGTTAGATGATATCTCTTTCACTGTCTTAATTTTCTCACTGTTATAATATTTGCAAAGGTGGGTTCAAGTCTGTTAAATCAATCCCTCAGGGGATGTTACACTTACAATGAGGTGGGTTTGGGGGCTCAAGGGTAGCATTTTAGATGGAAGTTTATTCTCCCATATGGGGTCATTTTATCTTAGGGAATGAGAAGATGCAGGAAGGGAGATCATTTGTTCAGGAGTCGTGTTGTGACCATGGTACAAAGGCATTAGTCTCAACAAGAAATGGCCATTGTGAGTCCTGCAAGATGAGAATTAGAGACCTGATGAAGAAGTCTTTCAGAATCTTAGATGCCACCACCATAGCTATGATTCAGGTGATCATCAGTGATATGGGTTGGCTGTGTTCCCATTCAAATCTCAACTTGAATTGTATCTTCTAGAATTCTCATGTGTTGTGGGAGAGAACTAGGGAAGGTAATTGCACCATGGGGATTGGTCTTTCCCATCCTATTCTCGTGATAGTGAACAAGTCTCTTGAGATCTGATGAATTTGTCAGGGGTTTCCGCTTTTGTTTCCTGCTCATTTCTCTCTTGTTGCTGCCATGTAAAAAGTGCCGTTTGCCCTTGGCAATGATTCTGAAGCCTCCCCAGCCATGTGGAACTGTAAGTCCAATTGAACCTCTTTTTCTTCCCAGTCTTGGGTATGTGTATCAGCAGCCTGAAAATGAAATAATACAGGAAATGGTTACCAGTACAGTGGGATGTTGCTGAAAACATACCTGAAAATGTGGAAGTGACTTTGGAACTGGATAAGAGGCAGAGGTTGGAACAGTTTGGAGGGCTCAGAAGAAGACAGGAAAATGTGGGAAAGTTTGGAACTTTCTAGGGATGTGTTGAATGGCTTTGCCCAAAATGCCGACAGTGATATGTACATTAAGGTTCAGGGTGAAGTGGTCTCAGATGGAGTAGAGGAACTTGTTGGGAACTGAAACAAAGGGGACTCTTGTAGTGTTTTAGCAAAGAGACTGGTGGCATTTTGCTCTTGCCCTACAGATTTTTGGAACTTTGAACTTGAGAGAGATGATTTAGGGTATCTGGTGGAGGAAATTTCTAAGCAGCAAAGCATTGAAGAGGTGACTTGGGTGCTGTTAAAGGCATTTGGTTTTATAAGGGAAGCAAAACATAAAAGTTCAGAAAATTAGCAGCCTGACAATGTGATAGAAAAGAAAAGCCCATTTTCTGGGGAGAAATTTAAGCCAGCTGCAGAAATTTGCATAAGTAGCAAGGAGCCTAATGTTAATGTCTAAGACCATGGGGAAAATGTCTCCGGGCCATGTCAGAAAACTTCATGGCATCCTCTTCCATCATAGGCCCAGAGGCCCAGGGGGAAAACCTGGCTTCATGGGCTAGACCCAGAGTCCCTGTGCTGTGTGCAGCCTAGGGACATGGTGCCCTGCATCCCAGCTGCTCCAGCCATGGTTGAAAGGGGCCAACATACAACTTGGGCTGTGGGTTCAGAGGGTGGAAGCCCCAAGCTTTGGCAGCTTCCATGTGGTGTTAAGCCTGCGGGTACAGAGAAGTCAAGAATTGAGGTTTGGGAACCTCTGCCTAGATTTCAGAAGATGTATGGAAATGCCTGGATGCCCAGGCAAAAGTTTGCTTCAGGGGTGGGGCCCTCAGGGAGAATCTCTGCTAGGGCAGTACAGAAGGGAAATGTGGGGTTGGAGCCCCACACAAAGTCCCTTCTAGGGCACTGCCTAGTGGAAGAGGTCATCATCCTTCAGACCCCAGAATGGTAGATCCACCAACAGCTTGCACCGTGCACCTGGAAAAGTCGTAGACACTCAATGCTAGCCTGTGAAAGCAGCCAGGAGGGAGGTTGTGCCCTACAAAGTCACAAGGGTGGAGCTGCCTAAGACCATGGGAACCTACCTCTTGCATCAGCATGATTTGGATGTGAGACCTGGAGTCAAAGGAGATCATTTTGGAGCTTTAAAATTTTACTGCCCTCTGGATTTCAGACTTGCATGGGCCATGTTACCCCTTTGTTTGGGCCAATTTCTCCCATTTGGAATGGCTGTATTTACCCAATACCTGTATCCTCATTGTAGCTAGGAAGTAAGTAGCTTGTTTTTTATTTTACAGGCTCATAGGTGGAAGAGACTTGCCTTGTCTCAGGTGAGACTTTGGACTGTGGACTTTTGGGTTAATGTTGAAATGAGTTAAGACTTTGGGGGATTGTTAGAAAGGCATGATTGATTTTAAAATGTGAGGACATGAGATTTGGAGGGGCCAAGGGCAGAATGTTATGGTTTGGCTGTGTCCCCATTGAAATCTCAACTGGAATTGTATCTCCCAGAATTTCCACATGTTGTGGGAAGGACCTACAGGAAGGTAATTGAATCATGGGGGCTGGTCTTTCCTGTCCTATACTCATGATAGTGAATAAGTCTCACAATATCTGATGGGCTTATCAGAGTTTCCGTTTTTGCTTCCTCCTCATTTCTCTCTTGCTGCCACCATGTAAGAAGTGACTTTCACTCTCTGGCATGATTCTGAGGCCTCCGCAGCCATGTGGAACTGTAAGTCCAATTAAACCTCTTTTTCTTCCCAGTCTTGATATGTCTTTGTCAGCAGCGTGAAAATGAACTAATACAATCAGTGACCAAGTAATGCTATGACTGTATTGCATAGAGGTAACAAAGTGTGAAATACATCTGTAGGAGTATTCTATTAAGGTTAGGAACTGCTCAGGAACTTGGTAGGTTGGGGCTTGGAATGGGGACTACTTTTCTAAGATGGCCAAAATATTTGGGGACAATTATCTGGGGAGAAAGTAGAAAGACAGTGGCCCAGGCACTTGGTCTCTGATTTTTGGACACATAAATCTCTAAATCATCTGAGTTTCCATGAGGACGTACATAAAATGGAAGTAAAAATGCCTACTCCTGCTGCATTTTGGTGAGGTTTAGAAGTCATTTATCTATAAATACCTAGCTGAGTGCTAGGTACACAAGAAACACTGAATAAATTATAGCTATTAAGATCATAAATGGTTTTCAGATTTGCTTAGAAATAGTAGCTATATACAGTAGGACTATACAGTAGGCAGTTCAGGAAAGTCCAAATAAAGGGCTTGTGGAGGGCTAGAGTATTACCATATTAATGTACTGTAAACCAAAATGTATTTGAGACAAGTCTCAATCAATTTAGAAGTTAATTTTGCCACGGTTAAGGACATGTCTGTGACACAACCTCAGGAGGTCCTGAGAACATGTTCCCAAGATGGTTGGGTTATAGCTTGATTTTGTATATTTTAGGGAGGCAGAAGTTACAAGCAAACATTAATCAATACAAACCATAGGTGGACTCAAAGATTTTCTGATTGGCAATTAATTGAAAGTGTTAAGTTGTTATTTAAAGACCTGGAATCAATAGAAAGGAATGTCTGGGTTAAGATAAGAAGTTGTGGAGACTAAGGTTCTTATTACATAGATGAAGTCTCCAGGTAGCAGGCTTCAGAGAAAATAGATGGTAGATGTTTCTTATCAGACTTTAAAAGGTGCCAGACCCACCCCGCAGTCACAGACCACAGGTACATCACTCCTCTCTGAGGTAGCCTTGGCCCTGGCCTGGGCTAGGGCAAAATTATAGAATTTTAAAATTTTGGGAAAATGGCAGATAGGAGGCAGGACTAACTTGCAGCTCCCACTCAGACAGACAGAGAAGCATGTGGAGGCTGACCCACATTGTGAACTTTTGCTCCAAGAACTACTACAAGAGCATACCAGGAAAGCCAAGATAATCCACAGACCCTTTGAACTTCAACGGCAGGCTCCATGGGACAGCCAAGGAACTCCGAAGACAAAGAAAATAACCTCTTGGGAGCTCTATGACCCCACCCACCTCCTGATCCTCCCAACACTGCCACAGCTGATGTGCTCTTGAAAGCACCACCTCCTGGCTGGAGGTCAACCAACACAAAACTAATGCAACACAACAAAAATACTACCAAGCACCCTCACATAATCCACTTCACTCCCCTGCTACTTCCACTTCAGCAGGTGCTGGTATCCGTGGCTGAGGGACCTAAAGATGGATCACATCACAGGACTCTTTGCAGATACTCCCCAGTACCAGCCTGGAGCCTGGTTGCTCTGCTGGGTGGCTGATCCAGAAGAGAAATAATGATCACTGCAGTTCAGCTCTCAGGAAGGCCCAAACCTAGGAGAAAGTGGAGAGCCCAAACCTAGGAGAAAGTAGAGAGCACCATATCAAGGCAGCACCAGGTGGGACAAAATAATCTAAACAGTCTTTGAGCCCCACATCTTCCCTCTAACATAGTCTACCCCAGTGAGAAGAAACCAGAAAAACAATTCTGGTAATATGACAAAACAAAGTTCTTTAACAGCCCCAAAAGATCACAGTAGCTCAACAGCAATGGATCCAAACAAGATGAAATCTCTAAATTGCCAGAAACAGAACTCAAAAGGTTGACTATTAAGCCAATCAAGGAGGTACCACAGAAGGGTGAAGTCCATCTTAAAGAAATGAAAAAAAATATATAAATGGAAACATCTCCAGTGAAATTGATAGCCTAAATAAAAAACAACCACAACTTCTGGAAAAGAAGGACACACTTAGAGAATTGAAAAATCCATTGGAAAGTCTCAGCAATAGAATTGAACAAGTAGAAGAAAGAACCTCAAAGCCTAAAGACAAGGCTTTCGAATTAAGCCAATCCTACAAAGACAAATAATAAAGAATAATAAAAAAATGAAACAAAACCTCCAGGAAGTTTAGGATTATGTTAAACAAGCAAACCTAAGAATAGTTGGTATTCCCAAGGAAGAAGAGAAATCTAAAAGTTTGGAAAACATATTTCAGGGAATAATAGAACACAACTTTCCCAGCCTTGCTAGTGATCTAGACATCCAAATACAAGAAGCTCAAAGAACACCTGGGAAATTCATTGCAAAAAGATCATCACCTAGGCACACAGTCATCACATTTTCTAAAGTCAAGATGAAGGAAAGAATCTTTAGAGCTGTGAGGCAAAAGCATCAAATAACTTATAAAGGAAAACCTTAACAGATTAACAGCAGATTTTTCAGTAGAAACCCTACAAGGTAGAAGGGATTGGGGTCCTATCTTTAGTCTCTTTAAACAAAACAATTATCAGCCAAGAATTTTGTATCCAGCAAAACTAAACTTTCTAAATGAAGAAAAGATAGTCTTTTTCAGACAAACAAATGCTGAGAGAATTTGCCACTACTAAGCCAGCACTACAAGAACTGCTAAAAGAAGCTCTAAATCATGAAACAAATCCTCAAAATACACCAAAATAGAACCTTCTTAAAACATAAATCTCACAGGACCTATAAAACAATAATAATAATAAAAAACCACAAGGTATTCACGCAATAAATAGCACGATTAACAGAATAGTACCTCACATCTGAATATTAATGTTGAATGTAAATGGCCTAAATGCTCCACCTAAAAGGTACATGATGGCAGAATGGATAAGAATTCACCAATCAAGCATCTCTGGTCTTCAAGAGACTCACATGACACATGACTTGCATAAGGAATTACATAAACTTAAGGTAAAGGGTTGGAAAAAGATGTTTCAGGCAAATAGACACCAAAAGCAGGCAGGAGTAGCTATTCTTGTATCACACAAAACAAACTTTGAAACAAGAGCAGTTAAAAAAGACAAAGAGAGACAGTATACAATGATAAAAGAACTAGTCCAACAGGAAAATATTTCAATCCTAAATATGTATGCATCTAACACTGGAGCTCCCAAATTTGTAAAACAATTACTACTAGACCTAAGAAATGGGATAGATGGCAACATAATAATAGTGGCGGACTTCAGTACTGCACTGACAGCACTAGATAGGTCATCAAGACAGAATGTCAATACAGACACAATGGATTTAAACTATACCCTTGAACAAATAGACTTAACAATTATTTACAAAACCTTTTACTCAACAACTGCAGAATGTATATTCTCTTCATGAGTACATTGAACAGTATCCAAGATAGACCATATGATAGGCCACAAAACAAGTCTCAACAAATTTAAGAAAATCAAAGTTATAGCAAGTACTCTCTGTGACTACAGGGGATGAAAATTGGAAATCAAGTCCAAAAGGAACCCTCAAAACCATGCAAATACATGAAAATTAAATAACCTGCTTCTGAATGGATCAACAATAAAATCAACATAGAAATTAAAAAATTCTTTGAACCAGGCCAGGTGTTATGGCTCATGCCTGTAATCCTAGCACTTTGGGAGGCCAAGGTGGGCAGATCACTTGAGGTCAGGAGTTTGAGACCAGTCTCGCCAACACTGTGAAACCTGTCTCTACTAAAAATACAAAAATTAGGTGGGCATGGTGGCAGGCACCTGTAATCCCAGCTACTTCAGAGGCTGAGGCAGCAGAATGACTGGAACTTGGGAGGTGGAGGTTGCAGTGAGCCAAGATTGTGCCATAGCACTCAGTCTAGGTGACAGAGTGTGGCTCCATCTCAAAACAAACAAACAAACATTCTTTGAACTGAACAATAATAGTGACACAACCTATCAAAACTTCTGGGATACAGCAAAGGCAGTGCTAAGAAGAGAGTTCATAGCGTTAAATGCCTACATCAAAAAGTCTGAAAGAGCACAGATAGACAATCTAAGGTCACACTGCTAGGAGCTAGAGAAACAAGAAAAAAACCAAACCCAAATGCATCAGAAGAAAAGAAATAACCAAGATCAGAGCAGAAAAAATGAAATTGAAACAAACAAACAAAATACAAATGAGAAATAAAATAAAAAGCTGGTTCTTTGAAAAGATAAGTGAAATTTATATACCATTAGAGAGATTAACCAAGCAAAGAGGAGAGAAGATCCAAATAAGCTCAATTAGAAATGAAATAGGAGACATTACAGCTGATACCACAGAAATACAAAAGATCATTAAAGGCTACCATGAGCAGCTTTATGTGCATAAACAAGAAAACCTAGAGGAGGTGGATAAATTCCTGGAAATATACAACACTCCTAGATTAAATCAGGAAAAACAGAAACTTTGAACAGACCAATAATAAGCAGCGAGATTGAAAGAGTGATTAAAAAGTTACCAACAAAAAAAGTTTAGGACCAGATGGATTAGCAGCTGAATTCTTTCAGACATTCAAAGAAGAATTGGTACCAATCCTATTGACACTATTCCAAAAGATAAAGAGAGAATCCTCCCTAAATCATTCTATGAAGCCAATATTGCCCTAATAACAAAACCAGAAAAGGACATAATAAAAAAAGAAAACTACAGACCAACCTCCCTGATGAACATAGATGCAAAATTCCTCAAAAAAATACTAGCTAACTGAATCCAACAGCATGTCAAAAAGATAATCCACCATGATCAAGTGGGTTTCATATCAGGGATGCAGGGATGTTTTAGCACCCACAAGTCAATAAATGTATACACCACATAAACATAATTAAAAACAAAAATCACATGATCATCTCAATAGATGCAGAAAAAGCATTTGAGAAAATCCACCATCCCTTTATGATTAAAACCCTCAGCAAAATGAACATTAAAGGGACATACTTTAAGGTAATAAAAGTAATCTATGACAAACCCACAGCCAATATCATACTGAATGGGGAAAAGTTGAAAGCATTCCCTCAGAGAACTGGAGCAAAACAAGGATGCCAACTTTCACCACTTCTCAACATAGTACTGGAAGTGCAAGCCAGAGCAGTCAGACAAGTGAAAGAAATAAAGGGCACCCAAATTGCTAAAGAGGAAGCCAAACTGTTGCTGTTTGCTGATGACATGACTGTATATCTAGAAAATCCTAAAGATTCATCTAAAAACTTCCTAGAACTGGTAAATGAATTCAGCAAAGTTTTAGAATACAAAATTAATGTACACAGTTACTAGCCCTGCTATACACCAACAGCAGCCAAGCTGAGAACCATATCAAGAGCTCAACTCCTTTTACAATAGCTGCAAAAAAATAAAATACTTAGGAATATACTTAACCAAGGAGGTGAAAGACCTCTACAAGGAAAACTACAAAACACTGCTGAAAGAAATCATAGATGACACAAACAAATGGAAACACATCTCATGCTTATGGACGGGTAGAATCAATATTGTGAAGATGACCATACTGCCAAAGGCAATCTACAAATTCAATGCAATTTCCATCAAAATACCACCATCCTTCTTAACAGAACTAGAAAAACAAGTCTTAAAATCATATGGAACCAAAAAAGCCCACATAGTCAAAGCCAGACTAAGTAAAAAGAACAAATCAGGAGACATTACATTACCGGACTTCCAACTAAGCTATAAAGCCACAGTCTCCAAAACAGCATAGTACTGGTATAAAAACAGGCATACAGACCAATGGAACAGAATAGAGAACCCATAAATAAAGCCAAATACTTACATTGAACCAATCTTTGACAAAGGAGGCAAAGACATAAAACAGGGAAAAGACACCCTATTCAATCATGATGCTGGGGTAATTTGCAAGTCACATGTAGAAGAATGAAACTGGATCCTCATCTTTCACCTTATACAAACATCACCTCATGATGGATTAAAGACTTAAATCTAAGTCCTGAATCCATAAAAATTCTAGAAGAAGACATTGGAAACATCCTTCTGGATACTTGCTTAGGCAAAGACTGCACAAGCAAGAACCCAAAAGCAAACACAACAAAAACAAAGATAAATAGACGGGACTTAATTAAACATAAAAACTTTTGCACAGCAAAAGAAATAATCAGCAAAGTAAACAGACAACCCAGAGTAGGAGAAAATCATCACAATCTAGACACCCAACAAAACAGTAATCTCCAGAATCTACAAGGAATTCAAACAAATCAGCAAACACAAAACAATCACATCAAAAAGTGGGCAAAGAACATGAATAGATAATTCTCAAAAGAAGACATACAAATGGCCAATAAACATATGAAAAACTGCTTAACATCACTAATTAATAGGTAAATGCAAATCAAAACCATAATGCGATGTCACCTTACTCCTGCAAGAATGGTCATAATCAAAAAACCAAAAATAATAGATGTTGGTGTGGATGTGGTGTAAAGGGAACATTTTTACACTGTTGGTGGGTATGTAAACTAGTATTACCACTATGGAAAACTGTGGAGATTCCTTAAAGAACTGGAAGCATATCTACCATTTGATCCAGTAATCCCCCTCCTCTGTATCTACACAGAGGAAGAAAAGTCATCATGCAAAAAAGATACTTGCACATGCATTTCATAGCGGCACAATTCTCAATTGCAAAAATATGGAACCAGCCCAAATGCCATCAATCAATAAGTGGATAAATAAAATGTGATAAATATACCTTGGATGATATGGTTTGGCTGTGTTCCCACCCAAATCTCACCTTGAATTGTAGTTCCCATAATCCCCATGTGTTGTAGGAGGAACCAGATGTGTGGTAATTGAATCATGGGGGTGGTTACGTCTGTTGTTCTCATGATAGTGAGTGAGTTCTCATGAGATCTCATGGTTTTATAAGGGCCTTTTCCCCTTTTGCTTGGCACTTCTTCCTGCTGCCATGAGAAGAAGGACATGTTTGCTTCCCCTTCCACTGTGACTGTAAATTTCCTGAGGCCTTCCAAGCACTGTGGAACTGAGCCAATTAAACCTCTTTCCTTTGTAAACTACCCAGTGTCGGGTAGTACTTTATGTTATTCTGTTAAATTCAATCTGGTTAGATACGCCAAATCTAACCAGTTGGTGCGGACAGGTATGACCTTTTGTGATATAATTCAGTCATTTACCATTAATGGTATTTTCCACCTTCAAATTGTCTGAAAATTTGATCATTGGGCCACAAATACCCTCATTCAAGTTGTCAGTAAGAGCTTGAAGTAGTTAGGGACAAGAATGGTGCTCTGGGGAATGCTTTTGGCAATCTCTCTCTGGGGTGACTTTGACTCATAACTCAGCATTCTTTGGGTTTGGTTCTATGTGTACTTTTGAGCAGTCAATTTATTCATCTTGTCCATAAGGACATCATGACTGCTGAAATGCAGATTTTTAATACCTATAGCAGTTCTGAGATTTTTATATTATGAATCTTAGGAAAAAATGTTTGTCATGAGTTTTCTTGAATTCAATGCAATTTCTTGTGGTCACAATTTTCTAAGTGTTTAATATATTTAAAATAATTAATTCTAGAGATTTTCCTAGAATCAGTGGTGGATTTACTTGCCACCCATTTTGTTTTACATAAATTATTTTCTTCCCTTTGTTGAAAATCAGTGGGGGAAAAGATATTCTCCAGATTTCTGGCACCTCTCTCTTTTCTGTGGGATGCCATTGCTAATCTTAGAAAAGTTTCAGAAAAGGGATAAAACTGGAAACCAGACTTCAAGGTGCTAAGTTAATTAGAGGGGAATAAAAGCTGGATCTTAGGTTTAATAATGCTTTTCTTTAATATGTACAAAGCATTTTTGTGTTTTGAATTCAGCCATAAGAATACAAACTTCCGTCCATTAGAAAATTTATGTGTAGAGAACCCTTTGGCCAATTCCTGGCACTTCTCCTTTCTGTCAGATGGTTATTTCACAATAGCACAATTTATTGAATTTGGCACATTTTCATCTTTTTTTTTTTAACATGTATACAAATCATGCTGTTTCAAAAATCTCTTTCACAATTACAATTGCCTGGAAATTTAAGATTACCAGAAAAGGGACATCATAATAGTTTTACCTAATGAAGAATTTTAACTATTAGTCTTCTGAAAGTTTTTATTTCAATATTTTATTCTTAAAGAGTAAGAGGCTTGAGAGAGGTTTACCTAGTTCCTGCACTCAGCTTTGGTTTGACCAAATGCATAACTGAGCTTCTCTTTATCATTCTGAGACTCAGCTGCAGCAACACTAGAGTTGGCAGTGTTGGCTGAGTACCTCTTCCTAGTACTGTATAAGATATTTTAATGCACATTCTGGCAAGAGGAGACTCCAGCATCTGCTGACTGAAACCCAGGATTCAGGGAACTGAAATGGATTTTGTAGCCCATTTCTAGTACAATGTTAAAACAGATCACTCAATGTCTAGAAAGTTTTGTATTATCTGGGCAGCTTTTTTAGACACCAAGATCAAAGTTAACCCTATAAACATTCCTTACATTATGGCACAGATGTCTTTGCGAAGAGTTGGTAGAAATTGAGTAGAAGATTGGATTATATTTTATAGGAACTCTGGTGATTTAAAAGTTAAAGGTATGCTATTAAGATCTTTGTTTTGTTTGAAAGAACACTATCTTCTGTGTAGCTATGGATTTTTATTTGATAATTTTTCTTAAAATAGATTTTTTTAAAGTTTCCTGACTCTGCTTCTTTAAGACAGACTATAAAAACAATGGAGGCTGGGCACGGTGGTTCACGCCTGTAATCCCAGCACTTTGGGAGGCTGGGGTGGGTGGATCACCTGAGGTCAGGAGTTCGAGACAAGCACGGCCAACATGGTGAAACCCCATCTCTACTAAAAATACAAAAATTAGCTGGGCATGGTGGGGGGCACCTGTAATCCCAGCTACTTTCAGGAGGCTGAGGCAGGAGAATTGCTTGAACTTGGGAGGCGGAGGTTGCAGTGAGCCGAGATCACACCATTGCACTCCAGTCTGGGCAACAAGAGCGAAATTCTGTCTCAAACAAACAAACAAACAAACAAACAAACAAAAAACAATGAAGCACTCTGGAAGCCAGCTTTTTAGGACCACATGCTGTGACATCTGACACTTGGCATCCTTAATGTTGAGGGCACTTTCTTTGGGAGGTACCTTGCCCTATTTCTAAGAAAAATACATATCATAATTATCATTGTCTAAAACAGTTACTTTTTTTTTTTTTTAAAGATGGTAGTAATTTGAGAAACCTCAAGTAAATATTTAGTAAACTTTAAGTAAATACTAAGTAAAGCTTTATTTTAAAAGCTGTTAGAAGTTTCTTTTCTGGCTGTTTAGATAACACTAGGTAAAGACATTATTTTACAATAAGTAAGTGATTTAAAGAGAATAAAATGATATATTTGGTATAATCAACATTAATGCAATCATAAATAAGAGAAAACTCTCATGTTTGGAACACATAATTTAGATTTTAAGGTAATTTGAATATATCATGTGTGATTGCTTACAGATCAACTATTCTCAGCCCTGGCTGTGCATTAGAATTACTGAGGAATATTTAAAAAATACTGATGTCTGGGTCTCACACTCACAGATTCTGATTTAATTTGTCTGGGAAGTGGATCTGACCCTATATTATCAAAGATCCATGGGTCAGTTCTAATGTACAGTCAAAACTGGGAATCACCAATATAAAACCTTGCAACTTAGAGTATGGGTCATAGACAGTGTTAGCCTCACCTACAGCTTATTAAAAATACGAACTCTCAGGCCCCACCTTAGACTTGCTGAATCAAAATCTCCATTTTAAGGTGGTGTGAAGTGGCTCATACCTGTAATCCCAGAACTTTGGGAGGCTGAGGTGGGCAGATTGCTTGAGGTCAGGAGTTTGAGAGCAGGCTCGCCAACATGGTGAAACCCCGACTCTACTAAAAAAAATACAAAAATTAGCCAGGTGTGGTGGTGGGTGCCCGTACTCCTAGCTACTCAGGAGGCTAAGGCAGGAGAATTGCTACGGCCTGGGAGCAGAGGTTGCAGAGAGCTGAGATTGTACCACAACACTCCAGCCTGGGTGAGAGTGAGACTCCATTTCAAAAAACAAACAAATCTGTATTGTAACTAGATTGCAGATTCATTTGCAACATGTTTTTCATAGCACTTTGACTTTAAAAGTGCTTTCATAGTCATTTTTATATTCATTTGTGTATTGTGTGTGCGGGGGGGTTCCATTTATTAAGTATCTGGTGGGAATGGACCCTGTTGTAGATACCAATAAACATAAAAGTAGGAATAAGATTTGGGCCTCCCTTTCAAGTAAGTTGCAAAGGAGTGGGGTGGAGGTGGGGTAGAAACAGATCTGGTGAGCAGATTGGGACCAAAGATGTAAAACAGCCATGCTGTGGAGCTATTGATAGCATTTTGGGAGAAGGAACAGGGGATACCCTCCCTTCTCTACCCCATCTTCACTCAGGGAGTGGGGTTTGAGATGAGTTTTTGAAATAGAAGTAGGCATAGGACCGGTGGTTCCTACAGTGTGGTTCCTGGCCAGCAGCATCTGCATCCCCTGAGAACATGTTAGAAATGCCATTTGTTGGGCCCTTTCCTGACTTAATGAATCACAAACTGAGGGTAGGGACCAGTCATCTGTTGTTGTTATTGTTGTTTTTTAACACGTCCACTGTGAGATTATGATACACATCACCCAAGTTTGAGAACACTGGATGCAAGCACTTTCCATACAGAGAAGAGGGGAAGGAGCATTGCACACCATTGAAAAAGTATTCCCCAAATCAGAGGAAAGGTCGTTTGTAGCATTCTGTGAAGTTTGCCATGGCTTGAACTTAAAGTAAGTTGAACATAGTGAGCTGACCGTACTAGGAATTTCCCCCAAATTTTGCTCAGATACATGTATTTTTATTGTTCCGGGAAGCTTAATCTTTCCCTTTTAGGTCATTGGATCATTAATTACATTGAGCAAGAAAGCTTTGTGTTTGGTTGTATTTATTTATTTTTCTGAAAATTAAACTATGCAGTTGGCTGAACACTTTTTGTTATAATTAGAATGTTATAATTTTAACTAGAAGATTTCTATAGAAATGCATGGGAAGACTGAAGCATAGGGACATCCCAATTTACCTTTAAATAAGCCTAGTTGAAATGGTCTTTCTTGGAGTGTAGCTGAATTTACATTGTCTGTGATCTTTTCTGAGAGTGAATCTGTATGAACCAAAACCTCCAGGTCCAAACAACTTTAATAATGTTAGATTTTCCCATTTTTATATTTTCTTGTCATAATAGCCAGCATAGAGCAAACACTTTTTATGTTCCCTTTTCTCCTTCTCAAGTTGAACTGCTAATTGGCACCTTGGAGGCCAACTGGAGGTCACCGAAGAGAGGAAAAGGGCTGGATAATGAATCAGGAAATACAGTTCAAAGGGAATTCCCATTCCAGTGCTGGAAGGAACCATAGAGATCAAACAATCCAGCCTTTTCACATCAGAGGCCTCTGAGAGCTTAAATGAGTTGCCTAGGGTCACACTGTAATGTAGGAGCTGGAACCAGAAACCATGTATCCCAACTCCTTGTTGAGTGTTCTTTCTACTACTTCATAGATAGAGGTACACTGTATCCTCATGGGGAAACACACACACTATGTGAGTGTTGCTGTAGAACATAATGATTGATTTTTCCCTTTGCCATGTGTAAGGGGCTAGTAATAGTCCAGATCTCACCCAATTTGGTAGCTTTAACTATATGTAAGGTATATGGATGTTCTTTGGTCAAGGTTAGGCCGAGAAAGACATCCAGGCCTGCATGATTCAGTGAGTTTAGGGTGCAGGCTCATACTCCATTTGTTATATAACCTGTTTGTGTAAGTTCATTCTTGGCTTGGAGCTGCTGTTGTCTATAAAAGGTATAACTGCCCTGCTGACACTGTGCATGGGGCTTAGCTCTTAGGTATGGCTCAACATGGCTCTTGTGCTGGTGCCCAGAGAAAGAGAGAGAGAACCAGAGCTGTCTTGTCTTGTGGATGAACAGAGGGGAGCCAGGTCATGGCTTGTCTTGTCTTTCATAACCAGGGAAACAGAGAAAGAGCTAAGCTGCTGACTGTGAAGGCAGGGGAGAGCCGGTTATACAGCTGTGTGTGTGGGAGCAGTTCAGAGCAAGCAGCCGAGACAGGAAGGACAGTGTAAGAGAGACAGTATAGGTAAGCTGCTGATGAGAAAGCTGTTGATGAGAGCTGCTGTTGAATAAAATAATCTTTCACCTGCTTAAGGCTCCCTGAGTGTTCTTTCTCCTCATCCACCCACTCCCTTTGGACCTCAACATGACAATTGGCATAGTCGTGAACCTGACACTATACATTGGTTGTTATGTCCCAGATCATCTTTGAAATGAACTACAGTGTGAATAGATAATAAAAAGCAAATAAAATCAATCAACCCAATACTGACTTCCCTACTAAGGCCAAGGTTATATATCTAATAGCCTCATAAACAGGTGTACCTGGACATTCCATATAGGCATTAAAAAACAAACATTTCCCAAATTGCATACTCACCTAAAACTTGCCCCCCACCTTTAGATTCTATCGTCGTTTACTCAGAACCATGAGAATCATCCTCAACTCTTCCTTTTTCTCTCACTCCACATGTCCACTCCATCACTAGCTTTGTCAATTTTATCTCCTGTCAACCTTAGCTCTTAAACAGTTTTCAAGTCCAATGTCTTCTCATCATCTGCACTTCCACTGCCCTAAATCAGGCCACTAATACCCCTTATCTGGTCTATTGCAATGGTCTTCGTCCTGGTTTTTCCTCCTCCAGGCTTGGGGTTGAAAATTTCTCTTTCATAGTGTTTTCAGCATTACCTTTCTAAACTGCAAAGCAGACCACGCCATAGCCTGTTTTACAATAACCCTCCATCACTAATAGGATAAAACTTTAGAATGGCACAGACAACTCTATGATTTGACCTCTGCTTATCACATTATGTCCATCTCTGGTAACTCTTACCTATATACCCATGTCCTTCAAGATTAGACTACTTGTAGCTACTAAAACACCTTATTCACCAACTTATTTGACTTCCTGGTGAAAGCCTGTTCATTCAGAACACAACTCAGACATCACCATTTCATTGACTTGTCTCTGACGTCTCCCCACTTTCCTCCAAAGCTAGAGTGAACGGTCTTCTCTGTACCTCTGAGCCTTAAACATCTTTTATACTCTCATATAATTTTCTTCAACATTGTATTATGAAAATTTTCAAGCAGACAGAAAAGTTGAAAGAATTTTGCAGTGATCATACAATTAATGTTTTATTGTGCTTTGTCAAATCTCTCTCTATCCATCAATCCATGTTTTCAGAAAAATGCTTTTCAAAATAAGTTGCAGATATCAATATACTTTTTTCCAAATAGTTCAGAATACATATCACTCGGAGTTCCTACATAACATGTAGAGTTCTATATTTGTTTGTAATTCTTATTTTTAAATTTCATGTTAAATTTATGTACAATGAAGTGTGAAATGCACAAATCTTAAGTGTACCATGAGATTCACTAAATCATACATGTGAGTAACCTACACACCTGTCAAGATATAGAATATTACTCTGACCCTGAAAACTGTACTCAAGCCCCTTTCCAGGAAATCTTCTCCGCTAGAGGCAATGACTATTCCAATTTTCTTCCAACTAGTTTTGCCTGTTATAGAACTTTATATAAATTGAACTGTACAGTATATTCTCTTTCATGTAAGACTTCTTTTACTCAGCATAATGTTTTTGAGATACATAGGTCGTATGTATCAGTAATTTTTTTTGTTTGTTTTTAGATTCAGGATCTCACTCTGTCACCCAGGCTGGGGTGCAGTGGTGCAGTCATAGCTCACTGCAGCCTTGAACTCCTGAGCTCAAGGAATTCTCCTGCCTCAACCTTTCAAGTAGCTAGGACTACTGGTATGCATCACAACCCCTGGCTAATTTTTTATGTTTTTTTAGTAGAGACAGGATCATCATTATTATTAGTGGTATTTTGTGACATATTCTTACTCTGTTGCCCAGGCTGGAGTGCAGTGGCACAATCTTGGCTCACTGCAACCTCTGCCTCCCAGGTTCAAGTGATTCTCCTGCCTCAGCCTCCTGAGTAGCTGGGAATACAGGCGTGTGCCACCACACCTGGCTAATTTTTGTATTTTTAGTAGAGACAGGGTTTCACTATGTTGGCCAGGCTAGTCTCGAACTCCTGACCTCAGGTGATCTGCCTGCCTCGGCCGCCCAGAGTGCTAGGATTACAGGTGTGAGCCACCGCGCCTGGCAGGGTCATTATTTTTTAAAAGTCCTTAAATTACCAAGTAATATTCCATTGTAGATACACTAAATTCTAAAAATCCATTCTTCAGTTGAAGCACACCTGGGCTGTTTCCAGTTTCTGGCTATTTTGGATAAAGCTACTATGAATATTCCTGTGAAGGTCTTTTTGTTGATACACACACACAGACACACACACACACACACTCACACTCAATTCTAGGATTGATATTTTTGGGTCATAGAATATTTACATTTAGTTTTGTTTTTAAAAAAGCTGCTGGACTTTTCCCCAAAATGATTATACCATTTACACTCCCACCAAAAATGTGTTGCTTCATATCTTCATCAATATTTGGTATTGTGTGAGTTTTAAATTGTAGACATTCTGGTGGATGTGTAATGGTGTTTCATTATGGTCTCATGAAATTTTGGTTTACTAGTCTTTCTCTGCAGACTTTGAACTTCCTGAAGACAGACATTTTATACATATTTTCTGTACCTAATAATGTGTGATATAGAGTAGGGCTCAACAAATATTTGTTAAATTGAACTGATCTGAATTGAATCCTCCTGTACATAGTAAATAAAAAAACCCACTTCTTTCCTCACTTTATCCCTTTAATTAAAAGGCAGAATGAAGTTTTGTTTTGTTTTGTTTTTGAGACTAGGTCTCACTGTGTCACCTAGGCTGGAGTGCAGTGGCGCAATCATGGCTTACTGCAGCTTTGACCTCCTGGGCTCAAGCAATCATCCCACCTCGGCCTCCTGAGTAGCTGGGACTACAGGCAAGTGCCACCATGCCTGGCTAATTAAAAAAAATTTTTTTTCAAAGACATGGTCTCGCTATGTTGCCCAGGTTGGTATTGAACTCCTGATCCCAAGGAATCCCCACACCTCATCCTCCCAAAGTGCTGGGATTACAGGCATGAGCCACCATGCCTAGCTAGAATGAGCGCTTCTGTTATAAGCAGTAACATTTAAATCAAGATTAGGGTACTATCCACCTGGAGTGATTTAGGGGCTCAAAGCATCTCATTCCCTAAATATTTGTTCCGTTGCTCCTCTTTTTACTTATTTTTAATTTTTAATTTTATTTAATTTTATTATTACTATTTATTGAGATGGAGTTTTGCTCTTGTTGCCCAGGATGGAGTGCAATGGTGCAATCTTGGCTTACCACAACATCCATCTCCTGGGTTCAAGCAATTCTTCTGCCTCAGCCTCCCGAGTAGCTGGGATTACAGGCGTGCACCACCACACCCAGCTAATTTTTGTATCTTTAGTAGAGATGGAGTTTCTCTGTGTTAGTCAGGCTGGTCTCAAACTCCTGACCTTAGGTGATCCGCCCGCCTCAGCCTTCCAAATTGCTGGGATTACAGGCATGAGCCACTGTGCCCAGCCTATTTTTTAACATTAGTGCATTCTTTACACATTTTTCAAATTGACAAGTAACAATTGTTAATATTCATGGCGGTACACAGTGATGTTTTGATACATATAATGTACAGTGATCAGATCAAGGTAATTAGCATCCATCATCTCAAACATTTATCATATATTTGTGCTGGAACATTTAACATCCTCCTTTTAGCTATTTGAAACTGTAATATATTATTGTTAACTTTAGTCATCCTGCAGTGATATAGAACAATAGAATTTATTCTTCCTATCTAGCTGCAATTTTGTATCCTTTAACAAGTCTCTCCCTCTCCTTCTCTTCCTCCTACACTTCCCAGTCTCCAGTATCTTCTGTTCTATTTTTTACCTCTATGAGATCAACTTTGTTTTAGCTTCCATATATGAAAGTTAAACACCTTTCTGTTTCTGGCTTATTTCACTTAACGTAACGTTTTCCACTTCCATCCATGTTGCCATGAATGACAGGATTTCTTTTTGTGGCTAACTAGTATTCCATTGTGTATCTATATCACATTTTCTTTATTTCTTTCTTCTTCTTCTTTTTTTTTTTCCTTGAGACAGAGTCTCGCTGTGTCACCCAGGCTGGGGTGCAGTGGCTTGATCTCGGCTCACTGCAACCTCCACCTCTGGGATTCAAGCAATTCTCCTGCCTCAGCCTCCCAAGTAGCTGGGATTGCAGGCGCCTGCCACCACGCCTGACTAATTTTTGCATTTTTAGTAGAGACAGGGTTTTGCCATGTTGGCCAGGCTGATCTTGAACTTCTGACCTCAAGTGATCCACCCACCTCAGCCTCCCAAAGTGCTGGGATTACAGGCATGAGCCACCGGGCCCGGCCATATACCACATTTTCTTTATCAATTTATCAGTTGTTGGACACCTAGGTCAGTTCCTTATCTTGGTTATTATGAATAGTGTTGTAATAAACATGGGAGTTCAGGTGTCTCTTTGATGTAATGACTTCCTTTTCTTTGGATACATTCCCAGCAGTGGGATTGCCGGATCATATGTCAGTTACATTTGTAGTTTTTTGGGGAAACTGTACTGTTCTCCATAGCGGTTATACTAGTTTATATTCCCACCAATAGTATATGAGCTCCCTTTTCTCCACATTCTTGCCAGTATTTGTTATTTTTTAGTTCCTTATATATTCTGAATATGAATTCCCTGATGAATGAATAGTTTGCAAATATTTTCTCCCATTCTGGGAGTTGTCTTTTCACTCTGCTGATTGTTTCCTTTGCTGTGCAGAAGCTATTTAGTTTGATATAATCTCACTTGTTTAGTTTTGCTTTTGTTGTCTGTGCTTTGAGGTCTTATTTATAAAATCTTTTATCAGACTAATGTCCTGAAGTATTTCCCCTATGTTTTCTTCTACTTGTTTTATTGTCTTGGGTCTTACATTTAGGTCTTTGATCCATTTTTAATTGATTTTTGTATAGGATAAGAGGTGGAGGTTTAGTTTTATGCTTCTTCATACAGATATACAGTTTTTCCAGGATCATTTATTGAAGCGACTGTGCTTTCCCCAATGAGTGTTACTGGCATCTTTGTCAAAAATCAGTTGACTGTAGATATGTGGATCAATTTCTGGGGTCTTAATTTTATTCCATTGGTCTGTATGTTTGTTTTTGTATCATGTTGTTTTGATTATTCTATCTTTGTAGTATATTTTGAGATCTGGTACTATGATACTTTCAGCCGTGCTCTTTTTTTGTGCAGGATTATTTTAGAAACTTTGGCTCTTTTTTGGTCCCATACAAATTTTAGATTTTTTTTTTTTCTGTAAAGAATGTCATCGGTGTTTTCATAGGAATTGTGTTAAATTTGTAGATTGTTTTGGGAAGTATTGTCATTTTAACAATATTAATTTTTCTGGTCTGTGTGCATGGCTTGTCTTTTTCATTTGTATCTTCTTCAGTTTCTTTCATCAGTGTTTTGTGGTTTTTCTTGTAGAGATCTTTAACCTCCTTGGTTAGATTTATTCCTAGGTATTTTATTTTATTTTATTTTATTTTTGGTAGCTATTGTAAATGGGATTGCCCTCCGGTTTTTTTTTTTTTTTTCCAGATAGTTTGTTGTTTCTGAAAATAAATGATTTTTGTATATTAATTCTGTATCCCACAACTTTACTGAATTTGTTTACCAGTTCTAAGAGTTTTTTTGTAGAATCAATCTTTTAGTTTTTCTATATATAAGGTCATATCATATATAAACAGGGACAATTTGACTTCTGTCTTTTCAATTTGGATGCCCTATATTTCCTTCTATTGCCTAACTGCTCTGGCTAAGACTTCCAGTACTATGTTGAATAAGAGTGGTATGCATGGACAACCTTGTTTTGTTCCAGTTCTTAGAGGAAAAGTTTTCAACTTTTTTCCACTCTGTAAGGTGTTAGCTGTGGGTTTGTCATATATAACCTTTATTATGTTGAGATGCTTTTCTTCTATAGCTAATTTATTAAGCAGTTTTATCATGAAGGAATATTGAATTTTATCAATTTTTTTCAGTATCTATTGAGTTATGTTTTTTCTCCTTCATTCAATATGATGTATAATATTTATGGATTTGTATACATTAAACCATCCTTGTATTCTTAGGATAAATCTCATTTGCTCATAATGTGTTTATCTTTTTGATGTGTTGTTGGATTCAGTTTGCTAGTATTTTGTTGAGGATTTTTATGTTTATATTCATCAGGGATATTGGCTTATAGTTTTCTATTTTTGTTGTGTTCTTGTCTGGTTTTGGTACCAAAGTTATGCTGGCTTTGTAGAATGAGTTAGAAAGAATTCCCTCTGCTTCAATTTTTGGAAATGATTTGAGAATAACTGGTATTATTCTTTAAAGGTTTGGCAGAATATAGTGGTGAGGGCATCTGGTCCTGAATTTTTTTTTTTTTTTTTTTGAGACAGAGCCTCGTTCTGTCGCCCAGGCTGGAGTGCAGTGGTATGATCTCAGCTCACTGTAACCTCCATCTCCCAGATTCAAGTGATTCTTCTGCCTCAACCTCCTGAGTAGCTGGGATTACAGGCACGTGCCACCACACCCAGCTAATTTCTATATTTTTAGTAGAGACAGGATTTCACCATGTTGGTCAGGCTGGTCTTGATCTCCTGACCTTGTGATCTGCCTGCCTCAGTCTTCCAAAGTGCTGGGATTACGGGCATGAGCCACCATGCCTGAACTTTTTTTTTTTGGAAGATTTTTATTACTGATTCATTCTTGTTACTTGTTATTAGTCTGTTTAGGTTTTCTCTTTCTTCTTGGTTCAATCTTGGTAGATTGTATGTATCCAGGAATTTATCCATTTTTCTCTAGGTTTCCAAATTTATTTATTAGTGTATAGTTGTTCATTGTAGTCTCTGATGACCTTTTTTTCTTTTCTTTCTTTCTTTTTTTTTGTGAGATGGAGTCTCACACTGTTGCTTGGGCTGGAGTGCAATGGCAAGATATCAGCTCACTGCAACCTCTGCCTGCTAGATTCAAGTGATTCTCCTGCCTCAGCCTCCTGAGTAGCTGGGATTATAGGCATCTGCCACTACGCTTGACTAATTTTCTGTATTTTTAGTAGAGATGGGGCTTCACTATGTTGGCCAGGCTGGTCTTGAGCTCCTGACCTCGTGATCCAACCACCTCAGCCTCCCAAAGTGCTGGGATTACAGGTGTGAGCCACCATGCCCAGCCTCTGACAATCTTTTCTTTTTCTGTAATATCCATTGTCATGTCTCCTTCTTCATTTCTAATTTTATTTCTAATTTTATTTATTTGAGTCTTCTCTCTTTTTTTCTTAGTCTAGCTAATGGTTTGTCAATTTTGTTTATCTTTCCAAAAAGCCAACTTTTTGTTTCATTAAACTTTTTTATTTTTTTATTTTTGTTATTCTCAATTTTGTTTATTTCTGCTTTGATCCTTATTATTTCTTTCTATTAATTTTGAGTTTGGTTTGTCCTTGCTTTTCTAGTTCCTTGAGGTGTATTATTAGGTTATTTATTTGAAATCTTTCTAGTTTTGTGATGTAGGCCTTTATTGCTACAAACTTGCCTCTTAATACTGCTTTTTCTGTGAGCCCCATAGCTTTTGGTATGTTGTGTTTCTATTTTCATTTGTTTCAAGAAATTTTAAATTTTTATTCTTAATTTCTTACTTTACTCTTTGGTTGTTCAGGAGCATGTTGTTTAGTTTCCATGTATTTGTATAGTTTCAAATGTTCCTCTTGTTACCGATGTCTAGTTTTACTTCATTGTAGCCAGATAAGATACTTGATATGATTTGGATTTTTAAAATTTTCTGAGACTTGTCTCAGAATGTGTCTGCCTGTCCTAATATATGATCAATCCTGAAGAATGTTGCATGTTCTAATGAAAAAAAAAAGTGTATTTTGCAGCTGTTGGGTGAAATGTTTTGTAAATGTTTGTTAGGTCCATTTGGTCAATGGTACAGTTTATATTTGATGTTTCTTTGTTGATTTTCTGAGAGAAAATTGGAGAGTTGACATCCTCAACTATTATTGAATTGGGGTCTATCTTTCATTAAGATCTAATGATATTTGCTTTATAAATCTAAATGTTCTGGTGGTGAGTGCATATATATCTACAATTGTTATATTTTCTTCCTGAAGTGATCCTTTAATTATTATATAATATCCTTCTTTGTCTGTTTTTACAGCTTTTAATTTGAAGTCTGTTTTGCGTGATGTAAGTATAGCTACTCCTGCTTGCTTTTGGTTGCCATTTGCATGAAATATCTTTTTCCATCTCTTCACTTTCAGACTATGTGTGTCTTTATAGGTGAGTTGAATTTCTTGTAGGTAGCATATATTTGGGTCCTTTTTTTTAAATCTATTCAGCCAGTCTACAGTTTTTAAGTGGGGAATTTAATCTGCTTATAGTCAAGATTGTTGTTGATAGGACTTATTTCTGTCATTTTATTTGTTGTTTTCTGGTTGTTTTGTATATCCTTTGTTCCCTACTTCCTCTCTGATTATTTACTTTTTTTTTGGTTGGGTGGTTTTCTGTAACAATAAGGTTGATTCGTTTCTCCTTCTCCTTTGTTTATCAGCTCTACCAGTGAGTTTTATAGTTTCGCAGGTTTTCATTATGGTGGTTATCATCTTTTCACTTTCAGAGGTAAGGTTCTCTTGAGCATTTATTGCAAGGCTAATCTAGTGGTGGTGAATTCCCTTAGTTATGCCTTGTCTGTGAAAAATTTTATTTTTCTGTCATTTCTAAAGGATGCCTTTGCTGGGTAAAATATTCCTGACTGGCAGCTTTTTTTTTTTCAGTATTTTGAATATATTAATATCATCTCATTCTCTCCTGGCCTGTAAGTTTTTTGCTGAGAAATCCACTGTTAGTCTAATGGGAACTTTTTAGTATGTGACTTGACACTTTTTTCTTGGTGCTTTTAAAACTATTTCTTTAACTTTGACTTTCAACAATTTGACTCGAATTTGGCTCATAAACTGTTTATGTTGAATCTATTTCGGTTTCTTTGGGCTTCCTGGAATTGCATATCCATCTCTTTCCCAAGTCTTGCAAAGGTTTTTGTTACCATTTCATTAAATATGTTGTTCTTATGTTTTTCCTTGTCTTCTCCTTCTGGAATGCCAAATATTTGTTTGATTAACGGCGTTCCATAAATCCTGTAGATTTTCTTCATTCTTTTTTATTTTGTATGCCTGTGTTATTTCAAAAGACCTATCTTCAAGTTCTCAAATTCTTTCTTCTGCTTGGTCTAGTCTGTTGTTGAAGCTCTCAATTGGTTTTTAAACTTTTGTTCATTGAATTATTTGGCTCTAGAATTTCTTTTTTGTTCTTTTTTACGATATTTATTTCTTTGTTGAATCTCTCATTCAAATCATTTTTCTGATTTCATTGTTTTGTCTATTTGTATTCTCTTTTATTTCACTGAGCTTCCTTAAGATTATTAGGGTTTGAATTCTTTTTCTGGAATTTCTTATATTTCCTTATGATTGGAGTCTGTTGTTGGAGTATTACTGCTTTCCCTTTGAGGTCACGTTTCTTTACTTTTTCATGGTTGATATGTCCCTCTGTTGATTTTCTATGCATCTGGTAGGAAAGTCACGTCTTCCAATTTTATGGAAGATTTCATAGGGAAATACTTAATGGGGTGTGTTGGCTTTGGTTCTAGAGGGACATAGTAGTGTAGTCTCCATGTAGTTTCTTCAGCTATAATCTACACTGATGACACCTGTGAGTTTCTCCATGGCCTAAACTGAGATAATTTGTGGTGATAGTGGTGCAACTTTGCTGACATGGCTTGCCAGGCTGTTTCTCAGGTTAGGGGTGCCTGTATGCCCACAATGGATCAGCCAGATTGGGATTTTGCTTGGTGATGTTGGGGCCACAGGGCTGTCACTCTAGCCAGGAACATGAACATACAATTGCTTGGCTAGCCTGAGGATGTTCTTGCTAAGAGCAGCTCACAGGGCTGGTTCTCGGGCCTGGGATGTGGTCGCACAGCTGCTTGGCAGGTCTGGTGACATGTCTCCTGGGGGCAACCCACGGGGCTGTTTCTCAGCCCTAGGAACAGCTGCACAGCTGCTTGACTGGTCTGGGGGCAATTCTGTGGGAGGTAGCCCAGAAGGCTGTTTCACAGGCCTGAGACATGGGCCTATGAAACACAGTGCTGCTCAATTGGCCCGGGGGACATACCTACCAACGTGGCCCATGGGGCTGTTTCTCTGGCTTGGGACATGGGTTCACAGCTGCTCAGTTGTCCTGGGGGGATATCTTCTGGGGATGGGCCATGGGGTTATTCCTCAGGCCTGGGAAGTGAATACACACCTGCTCAGCTGACCTGGGGGCATGTAAGCTGGAGAAGCCCATGGGGTAGTTTCTCAGGTCTGTGATGCTAGTGCAAGGCTGCTCAGTCAGCTGAGGGGTTGTGCCTACCAGGGGCAGCTTACAGGGGTGTTTGTCAGACTCTTATTGGGGGCACAGGCCGTTGGGTAAGCCAAGAACATGTCTATTGGAGGTGGGGGCACTGTGGGGCTGTTTCTCAGGTCCTGGCATGGGCACATAGTCACTCCACTGGCCTGGGGACACATCGGCTGCTCAGAGGCTTGGGAATCTTTTCCTCTTGGGGAAGGGTGCACAGTCGTGTGGCTGGCTGAGGGTGGGTTTGCCCCAGGGAGGACTGGCAAACTGTTACTCTGGCTAGAAGTGCAGTGATGGTGGTTGGTTTCCCTGCAGCTGGGGTTGTGGCATTCAGCAACCTGTGTGGACTTGGAATAATGAAGATGGAGCCCCACTGCTGGAGAGGTGCAGTGGCTACTGGCCCCCAGGGCAAGACACTCTCCAGAGGTGTCTCTGGCCTCAAGATGGTGTTCTGTGCAGCAGATTGGCTCACAGAGGGTAGGTAGGGGTGGGAGTGCACACCTCATGCTCCTTATTCAGGGCAAAGTGGCTGAATGAATTCTTGGTAGCTCTCCAAACTGGACTCAGGGCTTGTGAGGACTGGGATTTTCACGTTATAAGGACTGTTGTATTTGTAGTGGCAATGGGGGCTGGTGGGAATCTTCTGCTTACCTTTTCCCTACAACAGGAATTCCCTCCTGACTCTAGGCAGATCCAGTCAGGGAGGGAGCATGGTGGGAGGTGAGGCTGCAGAGGCCAGTTGCATCCTTGCTGTCCTCTTGAACTTCCAATCACAACCAGGTGCATCTCCAGTTCCCTGCTACACTCCAGTGCTCTCCCTTCAATACTCCAGTCAAATCTTAGCTGTTCATTCATTGCCTTTGTCCTTTTTTTGTAGTAGGGGAAAATGTCAGGCATCTCTAGTCAGGCATCTTGCTGACATCTGTCATTCTTTTTATTTTAATAACTTCATTACTTTGGGTCTTTCTTAATGGCTTTTCCATTTTGATAGAGCCTTATTAAGATGGTAATATATGAAAGAAGATGATTTAATCCTTGAATTACAACCAAAGAAAGACTACACCGAAGCTTTGATTTTTGTTCCAAGGCATGGAAATTGGTGATGAGTGGGTCTACAGACAGGATAGGAACAGTTTATCATATGGGAAAGGTGCCACAGTCAGGGTCATAAGTAGTTGCTGGCATGGGAACTTCTTCGGAATGTTTCAGAAGTCACACAATAGACTTTTTATCAAGGTTTCCAGTTTAGGTACACCATGACCATCCATCTTCCTCCCTTCCCTCTTTCTTCTCTTCTTCTTTCACTTCTTGCCTTTATCCCATCCCCATCTCAATTCACAGCTATGGTCTTAGAATCTAGAATGTTGCCTGGGCTAATCTAAGTGTTGAATAAATATTTATTGAGTAATGTAGGCTATTTTTCTAGGGTCTTTCATCCTTCTAATAAAATAATTATTAATTTAGGGTCAGTTAATGAACGAATGGTTATCTTCCCTATCCTAGAAACATTTGCATATAGGGTTACCAAAAAAAAAAAAAAAAAAAAGCAATGGAGTAAACCATATCTTTGTCTGAATCCTGGTTCTAAGTGTGTGATTTTAGACAAGTTGCTTAAGACCTTTTAATTTGTTTTCTCATGTGTAAAGTGAGGATAATATTTATTATTAAGTACTTTGCAAGGTGTTATAAATATTGATATTAATGTACATTTGACAGGATAGATTTATTTTTTTTTGAATATCAGGGTTTTGTTTGTTTTTTTTGTTTTTCTTCTAGGATCACTTCCGGTTCCCCCCACCCACAAAGTCAGTTTAGTTGTGTTCCTTGGTTCCCCCATCTCCCCTACAAAGCCAGTTTAGTTGTATTCCTTGCTTTGTTTTATTCTTTATGTGTGGTCACAGAGGTATTTATCGTTTCTTTAAATTTTAGTTTTCTTTAAAAATTCTGATAAAATACATGTAGCATAACATTTACCATTTTAGCCATTTTAAAGTGTTCAGTTCAGTGGCATTAAGTACATTCACATTGTTCTACAACCATTACCACCATTCATCTTCAGAACTGTTTTAATCTTGCAAAACTGAAACTCTGTACCCATTAATCAATAACTCCCCATTCCCTGCACCTCTCTAGCTCCAGCAACATCATTCTACTTTCTGTTTCCATGAATTTGACTCCCCTAAGTACTTCATAAAATGGACTCATATAGTGTTTGTCCTTTCGTGAATGGTTTATTTCACTTAGTATAATATCTTCAGGGTTGATCCACATTGTAACATGTGATAATTTCCTTTCATTTTAAAGCTGAATAACATCCCACAATATGAATATAACACATTTTGTTTGTGTATGCTTTCATAGATATTTGTGTTGTGGCACTTTTTTGGATATTGTGAATCATGCTGATATGAATCTGTTTATACAAATATCTTTTGGAGCCCTTGCTTTAAATTCTTTTGGGTATAAAACCAAAAGTAAAATTTCTGAATCTTGTGGTAATTCTATGTTTAATTTTTTGAGGAACCTCCATACTATTTTCCACAGTGGTTGCACCGTTTTGCATTGCCACTAACAGTGCACAAGGGTTCTGGGCTCCAATTTCTCTATATCCTCATATATATATAATTTTTTAATGGAAATTTTGCTCTTTTTGCCCAGGCTGGAGTGCAATGGTGCAATCTCAGCTCACTGCAACCTCAGCCTCCTGGGTTCAGGCAATTCTCCTGCCTCAGCCTCCTGAATAGCTGGCATTACAGGCGCCCACCACCATGCCTGGCTAATATTTTATATTTTTAGTAAAATATTTTTAGTACAAAATATTAGAGATGGGGTTTCACCATGTTGGCCAGGCTGGCCTCGAACTCCTGGCCTCAAGTGACCTGCCTGCCTCAGCCTCCCAAAGTGCCGGGATTACAAGCATGAGCCACTGCATCCAACTTGTGTGTGTGTGTGTGTTTTTTTATAGTAGCCATCTGGCCAGCTGTGGAGGCTCATGCCTATAATCCCAGCAATTTGGGAGGCTGAGGCAGGCAGATTGCTTAAGCTCAGGAGTTCAAGGCCAGCCTGGGCAACATGGTGAAACCCTATCTCTACAAAATAATACAAAAATTAGCCAGGTGTGGTGGCTAATTTTCAGCCATCTACTAATTTTTAGCCCAGCTACTTGGGAGGCTGAGGTGGGAGGACTGCCTGAG
>NW_012106475.1:3400833-3402957 GCF_000951045.1 Mandrillus leucophaeus | reverse complement strand
AATATTGGATTTTTAGTCATTTTGTGTTTAGAGTGGAGGAAAGTATATTGAAGGAGAAGTTCACTGCATCATTGTGGCCATCCTTACTACCTTTTAATTTTTAAAAAGTGGATTTTATTTTTAAAAATCAAAATATATGAATTTGCTTGTTTTATTATTATAATATTTTAATGATAACAGTAACAAAAAAAACTGTACATGAATGTAGGAAAGTATTAACTGCTATTTTTCTTGGTAATTTACCTATGGGTGAAATTTTTTCTATTCCCTTCTATTTTCATTTAAATAATAATGATAATCAATTTCAATTATGATGATATAATTAGGCATTATTTAAAATAAGTAGGTTTTGTATGAAGAAAAAATGAGAGACACAGGACAGAAGCTAAAATTAATTTCCTGGGTTAAGCAAGTATTTTATTGGTGGTGTTTGTTGTATGTTTTGTTTTAGCTTATTATTATTTTTTGTTAGATAAGAGATTATGGGACATGTGTGCACACATAGAGGAAGGAATTAACAGAGAAAAATGCTGAAGAAGAGAGAGGGATAAGACAATGGTGACTGATTGCTGGAGCCAGGTCCTTTAGGAGACAGAAGATAAGAATCCAGAGCACTCACAAGGGAATTGGCCCCCATCAAGAGGAAAGATAGCATAAATCTAGGAGAGTGTGTAAGTAAATCTGTAGCCTCAGAGGCCTTGAAGCTGAGAGATGGACTGTTTTCTCTAAGCAGTAGAAGTGTCTTTTTTCAGAGTGTGTGGGAGGGCAAGTAGAAGCAGGGAGGTTATTTTGACATTCACAGTGTGATTAGGAAAGTGAGCTGACTGGAGCAGGCAAAAGGCATCTCTGAGTGGCATTTAAGTGGCTGCAGTAGGAAATAATTCATTTATTCTGGCAGCAATCAACTGGCTGCTACATGTAGAAGCATATACAATGGATAATTGGATTGATCTGTGGGTGAAAAAAAAGCATCTGAAAATTCTGTCAAGAGCATAGTTGAATTGAAGATCCATTGGGTCTATCTTGGCTGAATATGGAGGGAAACTGCTGATAAATTAGATCAAGACAGAAGGACTGTGAGATTGGAGCTCTCTGTGCGAAGTAGAAAGTGACAAGGTCTGAATAAAGGAGTAAAAAACTGGAAAATAGGAAGCTATGGTCAGACAGAAATTTTGAAGGATTTTTATCAGACTTGGCTAAGAATTCTTAAATTTCGGATTTTTTCAAAGTAATACTCAGAAATGTTTGTGTCTCATTAGATTCAATTTGATTTTATTTTTGAGGCAGGGTCACATGCTACTTTGTCACCCAGCATGGAGTGCAGTGACATGAACATGGCTCACTGGAGCCTCCACTTCCCAGGCTCAAGTGATCCTCCACCCTCAGCCCCCAAAGTAGCTGGGACTGCAGGCGCATGCCACCACGCCTAGCTAATTTTTGTATTTTTTGTACAGATGCAGTTTTACCATGCTGCCCAGGCTGGTCCCAAACTCCTGGGCTCAAGTAATCCATCCACCTTAGCCTCCCAAAATGCTGGGATTACCAGTATGAGTCAAGGTGCCCAGCCTCATTACATTTTATATAAGAATCAGAATTACTTTCTTTTTTCTATTTTCTTTCTTTCTTTTTTTTTTTTCTTTTCTTTTGTAGGGAGAGGAGAAAGGGAGGGTAAAGAATAGTTTCTTTTCTCATTTCTGCTTCTGTAGAAAACATGTTAGGTCATTTCTCCCGGAGAAATGTTTGCATTATAAATGGACAAAATCAAGAAGTTGCTATTTATTAAGTCTGGTAATGAAAATTTGAAAAAACTAAATTGTACATTACTGAATTGAAAATGTGAAATAGGGTCAGGCATGGTGGCTCATGTCTGTAATCCCAGCACTTTGGGAGGCCGAGGCAGGTGGAACTCTTGGGTCAGGAGTTCAAGACCAGCCTGGCTAACACGGTAAAACCCTGTCTCTACTAAAAATACAAAAAAATTAGCTGGGCATGGTGGCACATACCTATAATTCCAGCTACTGGGGAGGGTGAGGCAGGAGAATTGGCTGAACCCAGGAGGTGGAAGTTGCATTGAGCCAAGTTTGTACCACTGCACTCCAGCGTGGGTGACAGAGCGAGATTCCA
>NW_012106475.1:3395084-3400783 GCF_000951045.1 Mandrillus leucophaeus | reverse complement strand
GATTTTTTCAAAGTAATACTCAGAAATGTTTGTGTCTCATTAGATTCAATTTGATTTTATTTTTGAGGCAGGGTCACATGCTACTTTGTCACCCAGCATGGAGTGCAGTGACATGAACATGGCTCACTGGAGCCTCCACTTCCCAGGCTCAAGTGATCCTCCACCCTCAGCCCCCAAAGTAGCTGGGACTGCAGGTGCATGCCACCACGCCTAGCTAATTTTTGTATTTTTTGTACAGATGCAGTTTTACCATGCTGCCCAGGCTGGTCCCAAACTCCTGGGCTCAAGTAATCCATCCACCTTAGCCTCCCAAAATGCTGGGATTACCAGTATGAGTCAAGGTGCCCAGCCTCATTACATTTTATATAAGAATTAGAATTACTTTCTTTTTTCTATTTTCTTTCTTTCTTTTTTTTTTTTCTTTTCTTTTGTAGGGAGAGGAGAAAGGGAGGGTAAAGAATAGTTTCTTTTCTCATTTCTGCTTCTGTAGAAAACATGTTAGGTCATTTCTCCCGGAGAAATGTTTGCATTATAAATGGACAAAATCAAGAAGTTGCTATTTATTAAGTCTGGTAATGAAAATTTGAAAAAACTAAATTGTACATTACTGAATTGAAAATGTGAAATAGGGTCAGGCATGGTGGCTCATGTCTGTAATCCCAGCACTTTGGGAGGCCGAGGCAGGTGGAACTCTTGGGTCAGGAGTTCAAGACCAGCCTGGCTAACACGGTAAAACCCTGTCTCTACTAAAAATACAAAAAAATTAGCTGGGCATGGTGGCACATACCTATAATTCCAGCTACTGGGGAGGGTGAGGCAGGAGAATTGGCTGAACCCAGGAGGTGGAAGTTGCATTGAGCCAAGTTTGTACCACTGCACTCCAGCGTGGGTGACAGAGCGAGATTCCATCTCAAAAAAATAAAAATAAAAATAAAAAAAGTGAAATAGATTTTCACATTAAATTGCTAAGCCTGATTATAGAAAATGTTCGGTTTGACGTTTTATTATTAATACTTTATTCCTTTTCTTATTTATGGCGTTCTGGTAATAAGAATGACTTACACATTATCCTAGTACCTTGGGAGGCCAAGGTGGGCGGATTGCCTTAGCTCAGGAGTTTGAGACCAGCCTAGGCAACACAGTGAAACCCTGTCTTTACTAAAATACCAAAAATTAGCCAGGTGTGGCGGCGTATGCTTGTAGTCCCAGCTACTCAGGAGTCTGAGGCAGGAGAATTGCTTGAACCTGGGAGGTGGAGGTTGCCGTGAGCTGAGATCATGCCACTGTACTGCAGCCTGGGGCTACAGAGTGAGACTCTGTCTCCAAAAAAAAAAAAAAAAAAAAGGGATGACTCATACCATCTTATGATCAGTATTGTGATAATTAGAGTAACTTATACCATCTATTTTCACAAATTGAATTAAATTGGGTAATATACATGTATAGAGGAAAATTTGGGCAAATATTTGGTTGTCACTAAATTACCTGAATTTGTTTGTTGGAAGGGAGGACAAAACCTTTCTCCTCTGACCTACCAGGTTCAGTAACTGGGGCCCTGCAAAATAAACTGACAAAAGACAGATTAGCAGGAGAAAAGAAAACAGAGTTTATTTATGTGTGTAGTGTGCAAACATGTGGGAGGAACTCACTAATGAATAACTCAAAGGGGTAGTTAGACCCCAGGGATTAGATACTATTTTAACAAACAACAATACATTTATGGAAGAATGACAAGACAAAGGAAAAGGAGATTTAGGTTTTTGAGAGAGCAAAATTTGGAGAGGTAAATATATGGGGAAACTAATGGAAGATAAGTGTTGTTTAGTAACGTTTGTTGTGTAGCTTCCTCTTGGTGCCACCTCTGGGCTGATAAGAGTCTAGAGTTATGTCTGGTGATTAAGTCATTTGTCTCTTCTTGGAACAGGAGAGAGGAGGGAGGTTTTTTTTTTTTTTTTTTTGAGACAGAGTTTTGCTCTTGTTGCCCAGGCTGTGGTGCAGTGGCGCAATCTTGGCTCACCGCAACCTCTGTCTCCCAGGTTCAAGTGATTCTCCTGCCTCAGCCTCCTGAGTAGCTGGGCTTACAGGTGCACACCACCATGCCCGGCTAATTTGTTGTATCTTTAGTAGAGACGGGGTTTCACCATGTTGGCCAGGCTGGTCTCAAACTCCTGACCTTGTGATCTGCCTACCTCGGCCTCCCAAAGAGCTGGGATTACAGGAGTGAGCCACCGCACGCAGCCTCACCTCAAGCTTTTAATATATGGACAGGGCCACCATTCTTCAATAACGTCATCTGGGCTAAGATCCCTGATGTCTTTTGGTGGGCAGACTTTCTGTAGTTAAACCTATCTTTTCTCCCTACCAGCAAAGAGAAGATGATTATTCCACTGGCTACTAATCAATGCCAAACTGACCACTGGACTAGTTTAATTACTACCTTTGAATCTTCTTCTAAGCAGTGCCACTTAATAAACACTCTCTATTCTACAAGTACCCAGCTATTCTTTTCTCCTTACTTAAGAAGCTCCTGAAAACAAAGCTCATCCACGGATGCTTCACTTATGACCATGTAAGAGATGCCCTCACCCCATTTGATCTATCCTAAGTATCTTGCTGTCCATTTAAGGGTTGGTTTAATGTTCCTGTTCTGCTTCTAGTGTGACTTTTTAAGTTCCATGATAATAGGGAACATGTTTATTCAACTTCTGAAAAACTACAATGCTTAAGTATGTTGATTTCTGCAAGTAGGCACTTAAAACTGTTTTATAAAGTTGATGACAACAGTGATGGTATCAGAGAAACTAAGTCCTTATTTGCTTTCTAAAGCTAGTAATAGATTTCTGAGGTCTTAACATTTGTATTTAGGATGTGATATATGTTCCTATTATTATTTGCTTTTGAATGTAAGACCATCACTCTAATCTTCCCTTCAAAATGAGTAAGACTGAGAGAAAAATACAGGCTGTTTTTAATCTCAATTTTAGTGGCGAAATTATGTGATTTTTTAACTTTAAGCTGCCTCAAATTCATTTTAGGAAATCTACACACTTATATATAAAAAAGATTAAATAAATTCATGGAGGAAATAATGTAAGTTTTCCCCCCATGTCTCTGAGATTTCTAATCCTTCATTACCCAACTCTCCGAAATCTTACCTCCTGGTTCTTTCTCTTTTTCACAATGGGTAACAAATTAGGCCAGGGAAATTATAAAGCATGCTCAGTTCATTTTATTATCTTTATATATCCCAAGAGGATGATGACGGAGGGAGAAAAACATACTTGTAATAGTGGCTGATTATGCTGCACAGTTCAATTCACTGGAGGATTTTCTTTTGAGATGATAAAAATGTGTGTAATGAAATACTAGATGAAATAAATTATATAAAAATCCTTTAATCAAAGTATTTAAGACATATTTCATAGGGGAGCAAGAAGAGAATGATTTACTGGAATCAAGATAATTATGTGGTTCATAAAAATTTCTATTTGTATATCATTCAACAGATTATTCCATAGTTTCTCAACTTGTCATTTCTTGCTCTCTCATTACATAGCTTCTTCCCCTTTTTCTGAAGGCCAGCTATTCTCAGTTAACTTCTATGAGCTTTGTCCTAAGAATGAAATAGGTAAGAATAAGAAAATGAAAACTGAGGCCTTAGTCTCTGTAGAGGTACAGAAATAATTCAATCTTACTCTCCTGGAATTTTGATTGTGGTATCACAGAGTTTGAATCATGTTGGGGATCTTTCTCTCGATAGGGATTAGAAAGGCAATTGATTTTAGACTTCGAAGACCTACATGTGAATATCACCTTACAGTTTGCAGTTGTATGAACTTCAGTCAATCATTTAACCATTCGAAGTCTTAGTTCCTCATTTCTAGACTGGCAGTAATGATACTTGTCTCATGGGTTGTATCAAATTATATAAAAAGACCTTGTAACCATGAAGTGGGGTACAACTATATCATCATTATCATCATCATTGTATATGAGAAAACTGAAATGAGTCAGAGAGGTTAACTATTTTCTCCAAGGACACACAATTTATTAGTAATAGAGCAAAAACTAAAAGCAGAGTGTCCAAATTCTTAGTTTAGATTGTTTCTCTTTGACTCTTTTCAAAGTTCTTTATTTTAATTTGTAGGGGCCTTGTTTTTCTCTCTCATTCTGTATGATTGGGTTTTACTCCCCAGTAAATAAGAGTAACAATTTAAATTGTGTTTTTCTTCTTTACAATTTTAAACTTGAGGTTGAGGGACGTATTAAGCTCAAGTGTCAGAGGAAAAAAAAAGCAAATTCCTAAGGGCTCCCTCTTGCAGACCATTTCGTTGCAGGAGCTTGATTGCCCTTCACAGGAGTGGGACCTATTTTTGTATCTGGGAAATTGACCTTTGCTATGGCTTCTCTGCTACAATAGCTGGTGGCAGGAGATGTGTAGAAGCTCCCACGCAGCATTTGATGGCAGAACTCCAAAATGCCTGACACAATTCCTAGTCAGAAAGAGCATCTCAGATGGGACCCTCCCAAGGATCTCCTTAGGGCAAGACCTTGCATTTAATCAACAGTGTGCTTTGTCCGAAGGAGTAAGATAGTGTCCTTTCTACAGAGTGTTCTGACTCCTTGTGTTTTAGTTAAGAAGGAGTAGAAATTGAATGGGGACAAAAGAGACTTGGGCCAGAGGGAGGGGGTTCATTTTATGTAGTTATAAATTGAAAAAAGTGAAGCATATGTTACAAAGACACATTCGATAGGAATGTGTCTCCAGGTGACTTTAGTAATACAATTAGTATTTCAGCTATGCACTTCTTGTTAACATTTTCAATTTGTATCAAATTTTTCCTTTTGAAGGAAACAGCTAACAGCAAACAGCTAGGTAATGTCCAGTGGAAAATTTAGAACTACATTAGAGAAAGTATAGTTTCAAAACCAAAGAACATAGTGATATAATGCGTTTAATAAAGTGAGGGTTAAAGTACTAATTTTGGAGCCCGCCAAGACCAAATAATTTTACCCCAGTCAGAAACAAGGCCAGAAAAAGATATGTTTTAGGGAATACCATTCCACCCTCAAACATTTACCTACAAGGGATGTATCAAGGGACATGCCAAGAAGAAACATTTACAGACATTTTGGAAATACCTGCAACAGAAAATACCTTCTGTAAAATTAGCGAGGGAAGTTGTTAAGTAACCTAAGAGTAACAAGAAATGGAAGGGAAATGGATTTTCTTGACAATGGCTGCTGAAACTGTGTGTGTTGTATAGGAAATGACTTGCAGGAAAAGCGCGAATTCTTTTTCCTTAGTGAAGGAATTACACTGCATATGCAGAGGGTGGGGGAGGCGGGAGGCCTTATTTCATTATATTGTCATAGAGAGTTTTGGGCCTTGGAGCCAGAGTAACATGGATTTGTATTCCAGTTCTGTTTCTTACACTGCTGGCTGTGAGGCCTATAAAAAAAAGATAATGTGTCATTTGGGAATATCTTCAGCTGAGAATACAGAATACCCAATTAAATGTGGCTTAAACTGTAAAGACATGAAATTATATCACTTAAAAAAAAATTCTAGGGTGGCTTATGCCTATAATCCCAGCACTTTGGGAGGCTGAGGTGGGTGGATTGCTTGAGGCCAGAAGTTCGAGACCAGTCTGACCAACATGGTGAAACTACATCTCTACTAAAAATACCAAAAAAAA
>NW_012106475.1:3391202-3394204 GCF_000951045.1 Mandrillus leucophaeus | reverse complement strand
AATCTTTTATTTTACTGTGAACATTTGAATATAGTCATAATCAGTGTATACAATTTTGGACTCTGCTTTTATTTCACTTCTCTTTATAGTTTAAGTGTTTCCCAATGTCTCTGAATAGGCTCAATAACACTTTTAAAATGACTGCATTGAATCCAATCTATCAAATGACTGCATAATAATTTAATTTAATTTAATTTAATTATTTTTACATATATAGGATGCTTCCAGTTTTTTTTTCACTATTATAAGACATCTTTGTATATGTAAAACATTTTATATTTTGGATTGGTTATTGAGGAGAGGTCCAGGAGTGGCATTATTAGGTGAAAAGGCAAGACACAAACTGGCTAGCAGTTTACCAAACAATTTCTTTTTCTGCCTGAGCCCGCAGGTAAACCACATTTCTTAGTCTCCCTCAAGCTAGGTATGGCCAGTGACCGAATTCTTGCCAGTGGAATGAGACATACTTGGTGTACTGCACTTTCAGGCCTGATTCAGAAAGACGCTGAAACCTCCATTCTCTCCCTTCTACTGGGCATCTATTTCCTGGATGACCTTGAGACAAAGATGGCAGAACCTACAAAAGTCTTGGACCCTGAATGACTGCCTGGAGTAGAACCTCCCCTCTACTTCCGTATTAGGAATTGACTTTTATTATGGTAAGCCAGATATTTAGGGAGTTATCTGTTATAGCTGTTGTTACCACAACTAATATAGAAATTGGTACTTTGAAATGGTAACTACTACAATGAGTAAGGCATAAAACTACTTTTGTATATACAATCTTTTAAACAAAAAGAGCAAAAAAGAGTTTATTTAAATAAATTAAAAGCATTAACATAGGTGAGATAGAAAATTAATATGCACACAGGAAGAAAACAAACCTACAAATGCAAATTGCCTGAAATGATTCATAATTTATGTTAATAGAAAGCAATTAATAAAAATTATTTATCACAATTTCTAAGCAATGCACATATTTAATTAGTTTAAGGCCATCAAATAATTAATTAACACATTATTTTTAAATCTTGTTGAGTGTTTCTTTTAAAAAACATTTTAGTACCCCATGCTTGTGGCACGATATAGCCCTGTGAGCAGCCAATCCAGGACATATGAGGCATTTTAGTAAGCCTGGTTTGTATCCCCAAAGTTAAGATCCTGAAATTGTGTTCAGACCCATTCCAGCAGAAGAGATTGCTTTAATCTAGACCTTTGTGTAATCTGGAGGGCCCCAGGCAACTGGTTGAGCAACAGCAAAAACTGATGCTTGTTTTTGTGCTCTGTGGGAGGCATAGCCCAAAAAGAGTTGGGTAACTCAGGCTGTCAGGAAAGTAATTTTGGGACAAGGGTGGCCTGAACTCTTAGCATATAATTAGCCAACCATGCTCAATAGCTCTGAGTGAGCCAGGTATTTCCCAACTGATAAATGATAAAATATAGATCAAGGTATAATTCCATGCCTGGCCTAGAGTGAGCACAATGATGATGATAATGATGATGATAATGATCAGGCTACTGGATTTATCTGGTGATGTTGACTTTCAACTTCTAATAGCAGGGAGTCAAAACCTGAGTTTAAATTGTGTTGCCTACTAGGCCAGGTCTGGTAGACCACCTTAATCTCAATGAGGATCTGAGATAGTGGCTGGGAAGAGAACTAAGCACTTGAGTTTGATGCAGGAGTGGTGGTTCACAAAGGTGAGAATTACAGCACTGTTTATTTTAGGATAAACAACTGATATGACTGAACTCTTTCCCTTACAGTGCTAGTTAAATAAATTGTTATAGTGAATGGAATAGCATATGGTAGATTAAAAGAATGAGGTAGATCTATGTGTACTGACTCAGGAACGTCTCTAGAGCATGGTCTTAATTAAGTGAGAAGCAAATTTCAAGAAATCTACAAAGTAAGATCATTTTTTATGAGAAAGAATTGAATACTAGGAGAAAGCCACCCAAATTTGTCCAAGTCAGTCAACTTAGTTTAATCTAATTATTTAAACAGTATTTTATTCCTTTTTTTTAAAAAACATTACCAATCTTTTAGATTTCTCCTCCATTTCTCTCATCCTCCCCAAGGTGGTGATTCTGTACATAGGGCATTTGCCAGGTCCTTCTGCTGAGGAGGGGCAGTGGGCCAAGTGTCCCTAATGTGCTTGTGGGCCTCCCTTCAGTCCTTGCTGGTCTGTCAAGATAATGTCCCTTATATTTCTGGCCACTGCTCACTCTACTGGAATCTGTGGCCGAACTTGGCCTCTGGTGAATTCTAGATTTCTTCTTCCTGCTTAGTGAGGAACCTATGGTCTTCCATAGTGTGCTGAGTGCTAGGTGCCCCCTAGACATCTGGTTGTGATCTTAATTGGTTCCTAGTGAGGGAAATCTGCCTTGTGGTTGCAAGCCACAGGGTCACCACTGGCCCTGTTGAGACAGCTACCATGGGCTTGCCAGCCTGCACCACCACTTACTCTTCATGGGCACATGGACACTTTTGAACTGTTAGGTAGCTTTCATATCACATGTGAGCATAAGGAGACCCTGAACTTAGAATTTCCTTTTGCTTAACCAGGTTGCAACCATCGAGAGTCCTGTTTGAGGAAGCAGGGAAAAGCCCCTTAAACTCCTGCAATTCCAACATAATAGGAATTGCAATCATATATCAAATATAAATATTTATTTCCCTTATACCAGATTTACATTCTATTGTTTTATTTCTGTAGCTTTCTGTAAATGCAATAAAAATAAAACCCATTCACAATCTTAGTATCGTCTTTTTGAAGATAATTTAGGTTGCAATTAAACTTAACCTGGAGGAAGACAATTAAATTTGAGAAGCAAGGAGATAATGAATTGGGTTTTGAGGTGCTGTTGATTGTGGCCACTGGCAGCAAAGGCCAGACTGAAGTATCCTAACTGACTTTGTGGGCAACAAAGAAGCCCTGGCAGTTAATATCTTTCAAGAAAGACTGAAAAAGAAAAGAAGAAATCCAAGGACATCTCAT
>NW_012106475.1:3388463-3389527 GCF_000951045.1 Mandrillus leucophaeus | reverse complement strand
ATCTCCTGACCTCATGATCTCCCCACCTCATGATCCCCCCACCTTGGCCTCCCAAAGTGCTGGGATTATAGGCATGAGCCACTGGGCCCAGCCAGAAGTATTCAGTTTTAAAAGGGAAACAGAGCATAAAAGTTTGGAAAATTAGCAGCCTGACAATGTGATAGAAAAGAAAACCTCATTTTTCTGAGGAGAAATTCAAGCTGACTGCAGAAATTTGCGTAAGTAACAAGGAGCTGAATGTTAATTCCCAAGACAATGGGGAAAATGTCTCCAGGGCATGTCAGAGACCTTTGTGGCAGCCCCTCTCCTCACAGGCCTAGAGGCCTAGGGGGAAAAAAAATGGTTTCCTGGGCCAGGCCCAGGGTCCCTCTGCTGGGTGCAGTCTAGGGACTTGGTGCCCTGTGTCCCAGCCACTCCAGCCATGGCTGAAAGGGGCCAACGTAGAGCTTGAGCTGTGACTTCAGAGGGTGCAAGCCCCAAGCCTTGGCAGCTTCCACGTGGTATTGAGCCTGTGAGTACACAGAAGTCAAGAATTGGGGTTTGGGAACCTCCGCCCAGATTTCAGAAGATATATGGAAATGCCCAGATGTCCAGGCATAAGTTTGCTGCAGGCAAAGGGCCCTCATGGAGAACCTCTGCTAGGGCAGTGCCGAAGGGAAATGTGGGGTTGGAGCCCCCACACAGAGTCCCTACTGGAGCACCACCTAGTGGAGCTGTGAGAAGAGGGCCACTGTCCTCTAGACCCCAGAATGACAGATCCACTGACAGCTTGCCTTGTTCACCTGGAAAAGCTGCAGACACTCAATGCCAGCCCATGAAAGCAGACAGGAGGGAGGCTCTACCCTGCAGAGCTACAGAAGCAGAGCTGCCCAAGACTGTGGGAAACCACCTCTTGGATCAGCGTGACCCAGATGTGACACGTGGAGTCAAAGGAGATCAGTTTGGAGCTTTAATATTTGACTCTCCTGCTGGATTTAAGACTTGAATGGGGCCTGCACCTCCTTTGTTTTGGCCAATTTCTCCCATTTGAAATGAGTATATTTACCCAATGCCTATGTATTAGT
>NW_012106475.1:3384084-3387878 GCF_000951045.1 Mandrillus leucophaeus | reverse complement strand
GTGGTAGTGACTAAGTCTCATGAGATCTGATGGTTTTATCAGGGGTTTCTGCTTTTGTGTCTTCCTCATTTTTCTCTTGCCACCACCATGTAAGAACTGCCTTTTGCCTCCCACCATGATTCTGAGGCCTCCCAGCCATGTGGAACTATAAATCCAATTAAACCTCTTTTTATTTCCAGTCTCACGTGTATCTTTACCAGCGGCATGAAAATGAACTAATACACAGTGTGAAAGGAAATTAAATTTTGGGACTCTAAACTCATTTAGCCAAAGGGAAAGTGAAGCTAGGAACTGGGTCATGCAAACCTGCCTCCTGCTTTGGTTCCTAAATAAGATGGCTACAAGATGAAAAGCTACAGCCTCCCTCATATTTTGCCCACAAGGAAACTCCTGGTGAGCTCTTAAAACTTCACCATGGCAAAACAAATTGATAGCTTATCTTTACAGGTGCAGTCACCCTGGACCCACCAGACACAAATGCATGTCTGGTTGTTCCCCTACCCCATTTTGTCTGTGTCATCTTTTGTAAAATGCAGACACCCCACGTTTTTCCTCTGCCCCTTTTGTTTATGTGAAAACTGTGTGCTTCTCAATATTCTGCCCTTTAAGTTAGAGCCCTCAAAATCATCTTTGGAGAAAGGCATAGACCTGTCTCCTGGGTGCATCTTTAACTTTGGCAAATCAATCTCCTAAAATGATTGAGATTTGTCTTGTCATTTTCTTCAAATGACAGCAGTAACCGTTCCCTGTTTTCCTTATTCCTGTATTTGAGATCTTGGGATCATGTGGGATCATGTCTCAAATAAATTATCTGCCCCCAAGTCCTTGTCTCATGATCTGCTTTTGGGGAAACCCAAACTAAACCACTAGGCTGCTATTTCTTGCCCTGTTCCCTTCCGATGTCTATGTGGTAGCAAGATTTAATATAAATTAAAATGTAAGTCAGACAATATCACTCCACCACTATAACCCTTAAAGAGATTGCCATGCCTCTTAGAATAAAACCCAGACTTTTCTTTTCTTTTTTTTTTTTCTTGTTTTTGAGACAGAGTCTTGCTCTGTTGCCCAGGCTGGAGTGCAGTAGCACGATCTTGGCTCACTGCAAGCTCTGCCTCCTGGGTTCATGCTATTCTTCTGCCTCAGCCTCCCCAGTAGCTGGGATTACAGGTGCCTACCACCACGCCTGGCTAATTTTTTGTATTTTAGTAGAAACGGGGTTTCACCATGTTAGCCACTATGGTCTTGATCTCCTGACCTCGTGATCCACCCGCCTCTGCCTCCCAAAGTGCTGGGATTATAGGCGTGAAACCCAGATTTTTTACCATGGCCCCCCCCGCCCCCTCCAGTAGTATCTGAGCAAACCTCCCCCTCACTCCCTGCTAGGGCCTCAAAGTTTGTGTATTCTCAAAATTCATACTGAAATCTTAATCCTTAAGATGATGGTATTAGGAGATGGGACCTTTGGGGAAGTAAGTAGATCATGGGAGCAGAGCCTTTATAACTGAAATTAGTTCCGTTATAAAAGAGGCCTGAGAGAGACTCCTTATCCTTTCCACCAGGTGAGGACATAGCAAGAAGGTGCCATCTATGAACCAGGATATGGGACCCTTGGCACATACTGACTCTGCTTGCACCTTAATCTGGGACTTCTCAGTCTCCAGAACTGTGATAAATAAATTTCTGTTGTTTCATACCAGTTTATGGTATTTTTTAATAGCAGTCCAAATGGACTAAGATACTCCAGCTAGAGAGTAGCCTTCTATCTGTGCTTTAAACAGGCCACACTCAGACTTTTTGGTACTTCTAGATCTTCCTCTATACACACATCTGATTATGTTTCCCCTCACCTTGCTCTGCTCAAAACTTTCTGGTGGTTCCTAAATCTCTGCACCAAGGCAAAGCTGTCTCCATGTCTTGCCCTTTTCTCTCTCTCCTCTTTTGTCCCTCTTTTCATCCCTTTGTGTGCCAGTTTCTCAGCATACTCTGCTGTTTCTTCCATTGGTACCTTTGCTCATGTTCTTCACTTTAAAACCTTTTAACCTTGAATACTTAGCTTCTTCTGGAAGCCATTTCCTAAACCACATATCAAGCTAAGGGTCCCTCCTCTGGACTCCCACACTGTGAATACCATTTTATTTGGTCACTTACTGCACTGAGTTGAAGTTATCTTTAGATAGATATCTTTCCTACTGACTATAAAATCCTTGAGGACAAGGAGGATCTATATTTTCTTCATCTTCGCATCCCTGGTGTTTAGCAGAATTGGGTGTATTTTTGATATCTATGTTAAGTGGAATTAAACAGAACTAAAGTGAGATTGGGAAGCCATGACAGAGGAACAATCACACAGCAGGATGATACTTCCAGAAAGGCAAAATATCCCCTGGTCTAGGGAGAATCATGGGTAACCCCTGGAGAGAGGCCTTCTTGAGTAATCCCAGGGATGGTAATGCATTTGGTGCCATGTGATGTTCAACCAAGGTCCTCAGCTACAGTATTCACAGGCAGTACTGGCAAGCTCATGCTGTGCTCCTTTGCTTGTGAGCAGGCTGGGGTCCTGGATAGCTCCAACCCCTCCTCACATCCTCTGGGAGTCAACTGGTAGAGAAAGGAGGAGGAAGTGCCTCAATGGCAGAGTCAACAGTATGTGCAAAAGCATGGAGGCCTACTACCACTGGGAAAATATCCATAGCTCTATTTGACTGGAGAAGAGAATTCAGGATGAGGAGTGGGAAATGAAGCTGGAAAATTCACACTATTAATTTTCATAATAACTGCAGTTTATTGAGTATTTACCAGGTATAGGTACTGGGCCAAGGGCATTAAGGTTGACTGCATTTTGTCCTCCCAGCCACACTGCTGGTGACTTGCTTTTGCCCTGATGTTAATTTCTCCCCTGCCCTCCCCTGGCCCTGCTCAGTATCACAGGAGATTGTAGTTTCCAGGCTTTATTGTAAACTGGTTTCCAGTGGGCTTGGTCAAAGGAAGACACTGGTGGGAGACTAGAAAGAAGGAAGAGGGGAGAAGTAAGAATGTTTCTTCCTTTTTTTCAGCCTCTGGGGAGGTCTTGGACAGCAGCTGCATCCTCTCTCATGTCCCAGCTCCTGCCTGGCAGCTTGCTTCCCTGTTCTGGTTGCTGGCCCAGCTCCTGCCAGGCAGGCTCACTCTGGTCCTGCTACGTGGAGAGGTACCCCATGCTCCAGAGCTATGTTCCTCTAGTTCTAGGAATAGTAGTGGCTTTCTGTTGTTGCAAACCTCTGTGTTGCCTTACTGTCCCGTTTGACTGCTCAGCCCTTCTGTCACCTGTTTAACCCATGTGCTGTATTATATTTCTGCTCTTTGAAACACTAGAGTGGTTTCAGTTTTCCTGACTAGACTCTGACTGACAGAACCTCTAAGGGAGGCAGACACTATTTATAATCTATTTGGGTGAGGAAGCTGAGGCTTGGGAAGGTCAAGTGACAAGCTCCAGGTTTTACAGCTAATGAGTGAGGGAGGGGAGGCTGTGCCAACTGGGAAATGACCTTGGATACCAGGAATAAGGTTTGATCCTGCAGGAGGTGGAGATCAGCAAAGACTTTACTCTGAAGTGACATAATCAGAGCTGTGTTTTAGAAAGGGCACTCTGGCAGAATCAGCTTTCATCTCCAACGTGGTGGCTTATCTCGGCCAAACTACCCCAGTTTTCATACAGATCTAAATTGTAAAAAGGCACGAAATGCCTTGATTGCCCTTCTTTCTGTTCTTTTTGTTTTCTTGTGTGCTATATTTTTCTGCAGATTTAGCTAAGAATC